>NC_091435.1:153119376-153311173 GCF_964237555.1 Oryctolagus cuniculus
ATATTCATTTCCATTACTTGTATTTCATCATCATCTCTTTATGACCTGTGACAACATAATTCAGGCTCCTCTTATCACTTACCATGACACTGCAATAGTGGCTGAAGCTGCCGTTCACCCTCTAGTTTCTCCTCCTCTCAAGGCCATCTTAAGCACTAACAGCAGAATAATCTCCATGCACAAGGGGTACAA
The DNA here is from genome assembly GCF_964237555.1 of Oryctolagus cuniculus. Lineage (NCBI taxonomy): Eukaryota > Metazoa > Chordata > Mammalia > Lagomorpha > Leporidae > Oryctolagus > Oryctolagus cuniculus. Next base: position 153,119,569 of record NC_091435.1, read on the forward strand.
TCATGGCATGCTTTGCTGCATGCCTTTGTTTATATACCTGAATGCTTACTAGGATGCAACTGATCAACAGGGATGTTTTAAGGATAATCTTAAATCAGGTCTAACATCAAAAGGGGAATTCATTTGCCAAATTTGGTAATTTTGTTATTTTTATTAATGAACTACTTAGGAAAACATTTCATAGATGATTGTTGCAGACTATGAAACTGTTTAAGAGCAAAAAGTGACCCTTATTAACTGCCAGAAGAACAATAATTTACATAGAAAAATGAACTGCACTATTTCTTTTAGTAAATACAAGCAGGAATAGAAAGAAGAGTAAACAAGCAGAAGGAACATTTAAGACATTAGTAAAGACACATGTAGGAAAAGACAGAGTAGGAAACACCAAAGCAAATTTACACTTCTATATCTACAAGTAAAAATGTGTATCAGACAACATAAAGTATGCTCCTTCTTCAATACAAAATAAAAGCAAAACTTAAGTGCTTAACATGAATGAAAAGCATATTATATAATGATAAATGTTTAATATCATTAGCCAAAGAACAGGTAACAATTCCATTTGCTGGTTAAAGGACTGGACAAATGCATAGCAACAACTGATCACAATAAAATGTTCTATAAACAATTTTAAAAACAAGGGAGCTGAGAAATAATCTACAAAAAGAACAAAGTAGTATCTCCCTTTTCTCAGGGCTACTTTGACCAAAACGGCTCATAGAAATTAACATCTGATTTGCATGTAATTACTTGATGGCGATAAGAAGTTTGTGTGCCAGGACATCACTCTTCCAAATGTGCTGGACAATGTGCTTTGCTGCTAACAAACATTAAAGCAGAAACACAGTTTGCCTGCCTTCATGGTAACTTCTATTAATGGTCCATCTCTGTCATTCTTTGAGCACAAAGAAAAGCCATAGAAAATGAAAGAAATTAAAATGTTAAAAGACAAATGATAAAATTAAGACAGAGAAGGTAAAGATGCAGAGACCTGATCAAGTATCAAAACATTTTGAATTTCTAAGCATCTTGAATTTCTAAGAATCAGTCCAGACTTCCTGATTACCCAGCACAACTTTTATGAAAACATTAGAAATTGCCATGATGCAAAATCTTTATTTTTTTAATTTTTTTTTTAATTTATTTGACAGGTAGAGTTATAGACAGTGAGAGAGAGACAGAGAGAAAGGTCTTCCTTCCATTGGTTCACTCCCCAAATGGCCGTTACAGCCGGTGCTGCGCCAATCCAAAGCCAGGAGCCAGGTGCTTCTTCCTGGTATCCCATGCGGGTGCAGGGCCCAAGCACCAGGGTCATCCTCCACTGCACTCCCGGGCCACAGCGGAGAGCTGGACTGGAAGAGGGGCAGCCGGGACTAGAACCCGGCGCCCAAATGGGATGCTGGCGCCGCAGGTAGAGGACTAACCAAGTGAGCAACGATGCCGGCCCTGATGCACAATCTTTAACTTCTGAATTACAGTAATTCATTTAGATGGTTAAAACTGCCAAACTCCTCTTTCTATCTATACACAAATTATCAAGTTAGGCTTTTTCAAGAGCCTTGGTTTGCTCTAATTCTAGTATTTAAAAAACAAAACAAAACAAAACAAAAACAAAACAAAACAAAAACAAAAAAAATGATGATTGTATAAGAAAATAAAGTCAGCTCTAAAATATAATCTTTAATAAAACCACAGTTCTTTCTCAAAACCTGAGAGGATAAGACAAGTGTTATGGCACAGAGGGTTAGGCCACACCACTCAGGATGCCCACATTCCATAATGGAGTACCTGCCCAGGACTGAGTCCCACCTCTGCTTCCAATTCAGTTTCCTGCTAATGCCCACCCTGAGAGGCAGCAGACGAGTGGCTCAAGTATTTGAGTCCCTGCCACTGATGTGAAAGACCCAGACTGAGCTCCTAGCTCCTGGCTTCGGACAGTAGCCGCCCCAGGAGCTGTGGGCATTTGAAGAGTAAATAAGCAGATGAAAGGTCTTTCTCTTTCCGTCCCATTCTTTGTCTGTCACGCTGGCTTTCAAATAAATGAAAATAATTTTAAAAATAAAAAACTGAAAAGATTTATTCTCAGAATGTTTCTAATAATCGACTTATTAATTAAACTGCAATTTTAGTTCACCGAAACAATTATCTCTATAAAAAAGAAAAATGTAACAGACTTTACAATATAAAACCATCACCTAAAATTGTAATTTAGTGGTAATAACAACCTTTAAAAAAACAGCATATTCTTAAATATTTATCACTTCTCGGACTTTTGGTCAAGATCAAGTGTAGTATCTTAAATAATATTTGAGAAAAGCCTTTGATTTAGTGCCACAGTCAATATCATATAAACTTATTTTTAAATGGATTTTAAAAGCATTCAATAATGATACATAAAAGAAAACCAAAAATTTTGCACAAAAATAGATTTCGATGTGGTCAGAAATTAATGGTCATGAGTAGGGTTGAAATTATCCAATTATAAAAGGGAATTTTTTGGGCCAGCGCCATGGCTCACTTGGCTAATCCTCCACCTGTGGCACCGAATCCCATATAGGCCCTGGGTTCTGGTCCCGATTGCTCCTCTTCCAGTCCAGCTCTCTGCTGTGGCCCGGGAAGGCAGTGGAGGATGGCCCAGGTGCTTGGGCCCTGCACCCGCTTGGGAGACCAGGAAGAAGTACCTGGCTCCTGGCTTCAGATCGGCGTAGCTCTGGCCGTGGCAGCCATTTGGGGGGTGAACCAATGGAAGGAAGACTTTTCTCTCTGTCTCTCTCTCTCGCACTGTCTAACTCTGTCAAATAAACAAATTAAAAAAATTCTATAAGGAATTATTTGTTATAAATGGGAAAAGGAAGAGAAAAACAGGTTGTTCTCAGAAAGATATTTGATAAAGTTATCTTGCGAAGGGCCAGAAAAGAAATATTTGAGGCTTTGAGGGTCACGTAGGCTCTGTTGCAGCTATTCAAATTCACAATAATGAACACAGCTGTGTTACAGTAAAACTTTATTAATGGACAAAAATTTGTGTTTCATGTAATGTTTATATGCCAAGAAACAGTACTTGTATTTAATTTTTAAAATCATTGAAGTGTGTTTTATTTAAAGATGTATTTAATTTATTTGAAAAGTACTATGACAGGGGAAGAGATAGAGAAAGGAGGAGACACCTTCTATCCATTGGGTCACTGCCCATATGACCACAATTGCCAGGTCAGGTGTAGTATAAAGCCTGGAGATAGGAAATCCACCCCAGTATCCCATGTGAATAACAGGGGCCCAAGTACATGAGCCATCTTCAGGTGCTTCCTAGACACCTTAGCAGGAAGCTTGACTGGAAGCAGAGCAGCCAGGACTCGAACTGGCACTCTGATAAGGCATACTGGTGTAGCAAGTGGCAGCTTAACCCACTGCACCACAAAGCCAGCCTCTAAATGGTTTGAACATAAAACCATTCTTAGTTTGCAGGCTGTACACAACTGGATTGTCAGTCAGATATGGTTCATGGACTAGATTTTGTCAATCAATGTTCTAAATCACATGTTCATTCACATTCTCGGCTATTAATCATAAAAAAAGAAACTAGAATTCCTTCATATTTTATGCATTCATTTCCTAAATATTTTAGGGTCTATCTTCTACCTTCTGTGCTCTATGACTTAGTTCAAAGGGTCCTCATTTCTCACTTGGATACTATCAAAAACAAAAATAGTAATAATATCTTATGTGAACTTTGTACCCCAGGGATGTTTGCACCTCAAATGCATACTAAAAGACTTTGTTGACAAAGTAGAGATACATAAATAACACAGATGATTTGAAAAATATGTTAATTTTGATTTAAATTTGATATATGAATATAAATATGTAAATGACAAGCAAAAGAAAGTGTACATTCTTTACCAACAGCAGTGAGATGTTAGCAAATTTGGTATATTAAAGGAGACAAAGATCATCTCCATATATTGTGAAAATGAATAGTCCACATTCACAGACAACAGTACAAATCTAAGGTTAACTCCCCCAAAATTCCTGCTTGATAATCAGAAATGGAAAAAAAATGTCTTTTCTAGGTAGTTTATGTAACAAAAATGCTTTATAATAAATAAAAAAGTTAGTTAATAGGTTCAGGCTTTGAACACTAATGGTTATAAACATTAAAAGTGAAAACAAGATACTACAGACCTCCTGATGAGAGGACACGATAGCACCTACAGTACCACTCAAGGATGAAGTCTAGATCTAATCAAACTTTGACCTTAAGAGCCTGCGCTGTGGGGTAGTGGGTAAAACTGCTGCCTTCAGTGCCAGTATCCCATATGGGCGCCAGTTCAAGTCCCGGCCACTACATTCCAATCCAGCTCTCTGCTACAGCCTGGGCAAGCAGTAGAAGATGGCCCAGGTCCTTGAGCCCCTGCACCTGCACTGGAGAACCGGAAGAAGCTCCTGGCTCCTGGCTTTGGATTGCTGCAGCTTTGGCCATTGCGCCCATCCGGGGAGTGAATTAGCACATGGAAGACCTCTCTCTCTCTCTCTCTCTCTCTTCCCCTTTCTCTGTGTAACTCTGACTTTCAAATAAACAAATCTTTATTTAAAAAAAGAAAAAGGAACTCTGTTTAAAATAAAATAAAATAAAAAACTCTGACCTTACCTACCAACTTACACAAAATATGAAAGAAAATATACAATGAATGTAAAATCAGCAAAATATACTGTAAGCAATACTACAGTTCAAACAATTCAGATTCCTCAGTATATCACCTATGCAGAAAAGGGTCAAGGGAGAAGAAAGCCTTAAAAAGTGGACATTTGGCACAGGACTTAATTCGCAGCTTGGGATGTCTGCATCCCATATTAGAGCACAAACTTCTAGTCTCAGCTACTCCTCTTCCAGTCCGTCTTCCAGCTAATATGCACCCTGGGAGGCTGCAGATGCTGTTTCAAGCGCTGGGGTTCCTGCCACCCATGTGGAAGAACTGGATTAAGATCCAGGCTCCTGGCTTCAGTCTGGCCTGGCCCCAACTTTTCTAGGCACTTTTCAAGTGACCCAGCAGGTGGAAGATCTCTTGCCATCTATCATTTCTGCATCCTGCTCTGACTTTCAAATAAAATTTTTAAATTAAAATTAAATTTTTAAAAAGAATGACTTAAAAGACAAATATAATTTTTTAAATGAACAACACAGATGGGTATTTGGCACCATGGTTAAGCCGCCACTCGGAATGACTGCATTCCATATTGGGATGCCTGACTTTAAACTCTGGTGCAGTTATTATCCCGCTTCATGCTAATGTGTACTCTGGGAGGCAGCAGGTGATAACTCAAGTAGGTGAGTCCCAACACACATGAGGGAGATCTGGGAGGGCGAACTCATGAGTCCTCAGCTCTAGGCTTTGGCCTGAACCAGCCCCAGCTGCTGCAGGCATTTAAGAAGTAACCCAGTAGATGGAAAGAAGAGCTTTGAATCTGTTTCTCTGCCTTCCAAGTACATAAAAAATAATTTTTAAAATAAATAGAAACAACAAACTGAAATATAACCTAGAAATACATTCTTGGGTTAATACTGTAAATAAACTGAAATAAGTTACAATCATGAAAGTCACAAAAATGATTACTTTCCAAGGGATAAAGCACAGAGCAAATGGAAGGACATGAATTACAATTACAAGCCTATTTACTTTAAAATAATTCACCAAGGTATACAAGTTTTGACTGATTTTCTACATCTGTGTTCTAATTTTGTAATGAAAAGGCTAAGACATACATAGCAAATATATATATACTCATACATATATATTTCCATGTATTTATAAAAATATATAGTGGTCAAACAAAGCTACAGTAAAGGAAAATTTAACACTTTACTTATAATAAAACAAAATACAACAAATGAGCTAGCATTTATCTCAACAAGATCATGAAAACAAAATAAGCCAAATAAATTAGCAAAGGGGGAGGCAACTAAACCTGCTCTGTCCTTCTTTGAAAATTTCAATTAAAAAAGACTAAATTCTGACAATTTGACCAAGCAGACATGGTAAAACACACAAGTATTATTAGTAACATGAAAGCTGGTATAATATCAAACCTAAGATCCTTAAATATGAGGAGGACAGTGGCAGGAGAGGCAGGTCATGTTATGGACAAGTTCATGCCAAAGAATTTGAAGATCTAAATGAAATACAAAAAATGAATGAATCTTGATAGTTTCTAAGAAAGGACAAATTTTCAAAAACAATTCAGTAAGCTGTAAAGAACCTGAACACAATAATGTTAGAAGATATGAGACATGTAGTTCAAAGATTTTCTTCTGGTAGGCGCCACACCTCAATAGGCTAATCCTCCGCCTATGGCGTCGGCACTCCTGGTTCTAGTCCCGGTCGGGGCGCCAGATTCTATCCCGGTTGCTCCTCTTCCAATACAGCTTTCTGCTGTGGCCCGGGAAGGCAGTGGAGGATGGCCCAAGTCCTTGGGCCCTGTACCTGCATGGGAGACAGGAGAAGCACCTGGCTCCTGCCTTCAGATCAGCACAGTGCGCCAGCTGCAGCGGCCATTGTGGGGTGAACCAAAGGAAAATGAAGACCTTTCTCTCTGTCTCTCTCTCACTGTCCACTCTGCCTTTCAAAAGAAAATTCTTTTTCTTCTTTTTACTACAATATTGCCACTCATAAAGGCACCTGAACTAAATTACTCTATGAGTAATATTTAACAAACCTTCAAGAAATGGATTCATTCCTATTATGTTTAAACTACACCATAACCAAAAAGAACAGGAGGCAGAGACATGGATGGATGACAAAGAAGAACAAGAGCAGGAGGAGCAGGAGGAGGACACTTATCCAATTCATCAGGTGTTAGCATGATCCTAACACCAAAACATGACAAAGAGCACAAGAATGATGTTATACTACACCATGATCAAGAAGGAATCTTCCCAAAAATGCAAAGTCTGTTTATATTAGAAGATGTATTAACTGATGTTAGGTCAGTTAGAGAAGAGAAGACATATCATTTCATTTAATGTTGCAAACTTTTGATAACATTTAATGCTCACTGATAATTTAAAAATAAAGGATAAAGAAGCAAAAAATTAAATGTCCATCCTTCAACAGAGGATTTATTTGGGAGGAAAAAGATATCAATTATAATGGTAGGATATAAATGGTTTTCTCTTATCATTCAGAAACAGTCAGGATGTTGGCTTTATATTCTAATATTATTATGAAAATTTATTATTTAGTATTATTAAGAAAATTATAAAGTGAGATTTGTTAATAGATTTCTTGATGGACCAGAAATTTTCCTGGTCTCACTGCTAGGTACAAACATACTATTAACTAAAATTGGGGAAACTAGACAGAGAAGGAACAAATGAAGTAAGAATAAAAATAATTTAATTTCAGATTTGCTGAATTTGAAGAAGCTTCAAGAAATTCAGGAAGAGCAACATCAAGTAGATAGTTGGGCATATGGATATAAAAGACATAACAATGGTCTAGGCTGGATCTATGAACTTAGAAGTTACCACAAAGGTGGTAAATGAAGTTACCATCATAGATGAGATTGCCAATAGCGAAGAAAAGCAAGAAATGCATTGGATTTTAAGGAATAGAATGTCTCATGAACAAAAGTTAAACTTAAGGTCTGAAAATGTTGCCTGGAATTATCAAAATGCATTATCAAAATACATTCCGCAGTGTAAGAATAGAAAGAGATTCATACTGTGAGGAATTTAAGTAAAAAATCCAAGTTTCAGAACAGTGTCTCCAACTTAGTTAGATATATAAAATTTTAATGAGGAAATTAGGAGAGAAATGCATAAAAGTATCCAAATAAGGAGTGATGGGAAAGGCAACAGGCATTTAGCCCAGTAGTTAAGAATTGTTTAAAGCATCCATATCCCACATTGGAGTGCCTGGGTTCGACACTCAGCAGATCCTGGGAAACACAATGAGAACTCAAGTAATTGGGCTCCTGCCTCCCCGGACTGTGCTCCTGGCTCTCAGCTATGGCTATGGCCCAGCTGTAGCTGTTGCAGGCATTTGAGAAGTGAACCAGCAGATGCGAGTTCTGTGTATACACACAATCTCTTTCTCTTTCTTACTCTGCTTTTGAAATCAACAAAATAAATTAAAAAATAAAAAGGAAACTGGAAAGACATATTCAAGAAATAAACAATGGTCATCACCATGAAAGAATTACAGGTGGCTTGTAACTTCATATACTTCTGTAGTATTTGACTATTCTTGCAAAAACATAGAGTATCTATACATTAACAAAAATAAAGGTAATGTAACTTGGAAACGCAAACTGGAAGAAAAAAGTCACATCTCAGGTGTTTCTTTATAAGAAATGGGTTTATCACTATTTAACAATTAAAAAAAAGAAGAAGAAAACCTTCAGAGTTTCCCTCACAGATCATGACACTATCTTAGAAAATAGCCACAACCTATGGAATAATTGTATTTTTTATTGATGCTTTTAACCAGCATTCATTAAACATCTATTATGAATCTGTCACTGTGCTCAAAACATTAGAGGTAAACAATATAAATATTACCAATAAGCTGAAGAAGTCAACTGTGAAACAAAAAATAGTCTCATGTAAACAAATAATTGTATCTCCACATGATGTGTGTATACACAAAGTTCTAAGCAAAGTGCAAGCCAACATATTTTACAAAGAAATGAACATGAACCAAATCTTAAAGATTAGTGGGAGCTACAGTCAAGGTTATCACATTCAAAAAGAACAGAAAAGCATGAAGATACACGAGAAAAAGAGTACTTTGAATGTTTCTAAAATTTCCTAGTCGATTCTCTCTTCATGCTGCACCACTATTGATGAAGATCTCATTAAACCCTCAATTCTTTCAAGTACTCAGCATAGATAAACAGGTATCCTGTTTTACCCTATGTAATAAAAAAAATCAGCATTTGGACATCAAATCAGAAATTTTTAACTCAAATAAATACAAGATTATTTTAATTTTAAATCTGTCACAATGTGTCCACTGAGTTAAAAAAAAAGTCAAAAAATCCAACTTATAGTATATTAGTTTTTATTATGTTTCTGATCAACTCTATCAAAGAGGAAAAAAAATTTGAAAACCACTAAGTTTTTTTATTGGCCTAAAAATTCCCTGCTTTCTAATGTTTGGAATAACTGATATTTGGTTGTCATTGGTCCCAATATTATACAGACCCCATGACCTGCTTGCCTTTTATTTCTTCATATATCATTACCTCAGATAAAAGAACACAACACAGCAAATATATATTTCACATATTTTAAAATATCAAATCATCACATCATTATTGACAAAGAATAACATTTCAAATTAGAGTGATTTACATGCATTAATGTAGTTCTTTCTCTTCATAGAAATTAGTGAATATTGCATTTGATAAATTCTGCCCAAGAAGATATAACCCCATGTTTTCTAAAAGGGCAGAAATGTTAAAAATTCAAACTAAAGCTATGTGCATTCTTTCTATCTATCTTTCTATTTATCTATCTATAACCATTTTCCTTTAACAATCTTTTTAATTGAAACTATAATGCATATCCTTCTTATATTATAACAACACACTATTCAAGATCATTTTTTTAAGCACTCAACAGTCTAACTTGGACAACTTTAACTAAGTAAACTAAGGCTACATCAAGTGACAATTTCACATTCAACAGGAGGAAAAATCTCTTAGTTCTTCTTTCATGAACAAATCAGAAAGTTCTAAAGAAACTGTAATATCTAGGTAGTGATAAAGATCTCAATTTGGTAACATATGTAAGGTAGGCTTAAATGCTTAACATATTCCATTTCAGGAGCATTTCCTACATACCCCTAACAGGCTATACACATGTGGAATGATATGTGTAAGTTACAATATCTACCCACCATAAACAGCTATGATATCAAAAGAAAAATATTATATATTTCTCAAACTCACATACACAAATTAAAATACAAGGACAAGATAAACACAACAAAAACCATAACTGTTTACTGAAAGTAACATAGGCAACAGAAGGTCATAGCTTTAAAGATTTGGTATTTATCAGGAGGTTATTTGATACCTTATGGAGCGAATCTTGAAAGAGAGGCCTTCTATTTACTTTTTACTAAAAAACACAGAACACAATTTTCAAAATAAGACCCATAAGAAGTGAGAAATACTAATCCCTCTGCCTCCCCTGCTGCTTTGTTTATCTCCATGTCTATGCCTATGTGTGTGAAAAATTTATTCATTTTAGGAAACTGAGATGGATGCCAACCTAAAAATTAATAAAAATCTTCTACAAGAAAACTTTTAAGGCTATCCTATTTACTCAAAATTTACAGTTTTTAATATGAAAATTCTGCTGATCAATAGCGCTAGACACTCAGATATTTTGGTAAACAAAACACATTGTCTTTTGAATAAAAGTCAGGAAAGGAATGTCTCTGAAAAAATAATTGACTCATCATCCCATTATATTTTGAACCCTAAATAATACACATATAGATAAAGCACTTTCTATGTATACTTTTTTTAACCAATAAACAAAATCCTGATTCTCCAATTCCGTCATATCAAAATGCATTAAATTCATACCAATTATACAGTTTAGCAATATATACTCCTTAAAAGTAAAGAAGCCTAAATAAATCCATTGTGTTCCTAATCAGACATCATTCATCTCAGACTTTATTATGTTCAACATTTCTTAAAAGTCCACAAAAAGAATAATTACCAAAATTAGTGAAATGTTTCACAGTTCTTATTTGGCAGAATAACCTGACTAAAGCAGACCACTCACTAATAAAGTGCAACTTAATAAATCATGTGGAATCTTATTTTGTTCAAACCCTTACTAACTCCTAGCACCATCTGTTACCATCAAAACTATATGACAAGATATGATATATAATTAATAGGTAAACAACAATCTAATTAAAATGGACAAATACTCCATGTTCCTGCCATTTGGGAGCTCTAATTACAGACTAAATTTTAAGCTTGAATTAAATATTTAAGCTGGAAAATTAACTTTCCTTCTCGAGCCTTGAATACATTAATACAGATATGTGAAGCGACTTCCTGATGGGAACTTAAACATGTAATTTAGTTTCATCAAAGCAGTTACTAATGGTTAAGCAGCAGTACCTTACCATATGTACACAATAGCTATTTAGAGCGGGAAAGGTGGTTCTAAAGCACCCCTCTGCAGCCCTTTCCTGACATAAATGTAAAATGTATATACAGCACAGCAGTTAATACAACACACTGAAAATGAATTAGAGTCTCTAGCCTTCAATGCTTCTGAAGACAATTAGAAGTTGCTCTAAATAAACAAAATATATCTACATATGACAAGGTAAGAACCACGTAAGGATAAAAAACCAGAAAGAAACCCAGAATGAAAAGCATCCTGGTAAATTTTCAAGTTATACAAATTAATATAAAACCCTGACCTACTGAATCAAAATGACAAGTGAAGGAAGCACATAAATTCTCCTTTGGTTTCTAAATTTTCTCTTCATAGAACACAGCAGGTTTTGATAATAATGCTCTATTGAGTATTTAGAACAGGTCAACTTAAACATGAACTTTTCTCTACATGTTTTTCATGGGAAGAGTAAGGTTTCAGATCATATGACTCTAACAGGTAATCATTTAAAAATAATAAATCCTCTAAGAATATGACATATAAATTTCTATTGCAATTTTATAATTCACCAATTTAAAAAAATGAGAGATTGCTAAAGAATGGTGTATAGGTTATTCTAATTCTTCTTAACCATTAGAAATTAATAGCAGGTTAACTGCATTAACACAGCTTGGTTTCAAAAAGAAAACTGTGGAACAATTGGGATTTGGTGGAAACTATTTTTAGTATACCAAATACATTTTATTAAGTAGCAAATGTGTTGCTTTTATAGTAAAATACATAATTACATAACAAAAGTACTATAGTGTGCTGTTTAGCATACAAGGTAAGTGATAAATATATAAAGACTTGCTAATATTAAAACTCCTGTTTGAAATTTTTAGCATATTTTAAAGTAATTTAAACAAATCATAGAAAAAACTTTGGTGTTGTCCTAGCAACAGGAAATATAACTCTTGCTATAGATATTTGTTCAAGGACAACATTATTGATCTCTTTTCTCCCAATATTTCCTTGTATCTGTTCTACCTTAAAATTGCCAACTTTACTAATGTTTAAATTTTTAGTCATATAACTATACAGTATTTGCCATTCCTAGTATACTACTGATTCCCAACTATGTGAATAGAATGCTTTTTAATTAAAAAAAAAAAAAAAAAAAACACAGATCTTCCCTACACAAACATAAGACAATGTGCTTGTACTTTTCACTAATTGACAAAATACACAAATGTGCAGGTTCAAGAACCTTGAAGTTACCCAACAGTTTCATAAAGATTTAGAGTTATGGACTGGCAAAGACCACAAAAAGAAAATAAAGGCACACTTTGAATTACTGTTTATTTTCACGTTATTCTACATTATATACACATTTGCAAATACAGGACAATCAGTAAATATGACTGAAAGATTAAAAATCCTGTCTTTAAAAGATTTAATGGTTACATAAAATCTGGCTAGCTCACATTTAAGCAACATGGTTCTTTTCTGATATTAAATCAGTCAATTGGATGATAACAGAAGTTCCTCCATAATGTAGGCTAGAAAAGTCTATTCAATTTTATTTAAAATCTGTATGCTGTAAAAGTACATGTCATGGAATTTATGAGGACGACAACTATACAGATATGAAATTCATGACATATTGATTAAACATATTGAACTGGTTTTTAAAACCAATTTATATAAATGATTATAATAGTCTATATTATGTTTAGCCTTTGAGGCATATGGTAGTAAATTTGAATTTAATTTTAAATAAATTTACATAAATATAAAAAGTTCAGTAATTTTTATCCACTGTGCATATGAAATAGAGCAAATAAAAAAACAAGAGGACTGTACTTTATATATGTATTTGAGACTGATGCTCAAATAAACCATAAGCCTAGGTTTATTTCATAAAAAAGAACCAAGGAATGACTAAGTTTTGTTAGGAAAAAATTCAGTAGTTGATGGATAATGTACTACTGAATACAAAGCAGCAAGTTATAAATATGATATATATATTTAGCAGTAAATATTGTTTTATTTTACTATTAGTCTTTTAAAAAGTTAAAGCAATAAAAAGCCTCACACCCATGTATGATATACATAATCATATATTCAAATGGAACTACTAATTAAGGCAGTTACACAGTGACTCCATTTTGGAGATCTTAGCCACTTTATAAAATGAAAATATTTTTAAAATGATTTATATCGAGTGCTTTTTGAGAAGTACTAGAAAGTCAGAGGATCCACCCTTTGATAGGAGGATGGTCATGGCTTTTCACCACTGGGGCTCGAGCTCCACCAGTGACTATGCCACTATAAAACCATGGGCTCCGACCTCACCTCCTCCTCAGTTCCATCAAATAACTTAACTTGTCCATATAACCAGAAATTGGTAAAAAATTGAGAACCCGGATAGAATCCCTAAATTTCAAAATATCAAAAGTGTTAACAAATGTCTATCACTTACCAGGTACTACAGGGTTTTTCTTGTCCCCTATCAAGGACAATTTAAAACTAGATGTTACCTCTACTTTACAGATTAGGAAACAGATTCAGTAACTTGCAGAGGTCACACAATTAGACCTCAGGTTTCATTCTACAAACATTTTCTTTTTGTAACGCTTCTTCCTGCTATTTTTTATTCTGAAAAATTCCTTTCAGAAAATCTGCAAGAAGGTTACAGTGAACCTCTAAATATCCATTACCTAGATTCTATAATTGACTTTTTAAAAAAGATTTTATTTATTTACTTGAGAGGTAGAGTTACAGACAGAGAAAGGAAGAGACAGAGAGAAAGGTCTTCTATCTGCTGGTTCACCTCCCAAATGGCTGCCACAGCCAGAGCTGGGTCAATCCACACCCAGGAGCCAGGAGCTTCCTCCAGGTATCCCACAGGGGTGTAGGGCCCAAGCATTTGAACCATCTTCTGCTTTCCCAGGCAATAAGCAGAGAGCTGGACTGAAAGAGGACACAAACTGGCACCCATTTGGGATGTCGACACTGCAGGAGAAGCTTAGCCTTCTAAGCCACAGTGCTGGCCCATACAACTGACATATTATTATTCGTGTTTTACCACTTACCTAGACGTCTATCTACCAGACCATCATATTTTTGATGCATTTCCAAGTAGGAGATGCTATGCTACCTTTTCAACATTTTATTACAAATATTTGTAAATATACAGAAGATGTAGAAAAAGGTACAGTGAACATCCACCTATCACTTAGAATCTTCAATTACATTTTATTATACTGCTTTACTATATTGTTTTCCCATTCACCCACCCTTCCATCAACCCAAGTTATCATATATTACTTTAAATAATCAAATTATTTGTTGCAACCCCTTATTCCCTTCTGCAAAGAGAGGCTATTGAAGGGTAGATTGTATAGACTGAAAACTGTTATCTTGCCTTAATTACTTTTAGTTCAAGGAATGTTTGGCTATTTAGGCCTCGAAGGCTTTTTCACTTCTCTAACTTTTCTATGGGATAACCTTTAGAGACACAAACAGATCTACAGGAGATGGGAACTCACTTGATTCTCCTTTGAGAAATAAAAATGCACTTAAATATTTTCTTAGGTTATTTGAGAAACTGAAAAAGTTAACTTGTAAAATGACAAATTCTTACGGGAAAAAAAAACTATTCCCTTAACACTGAATAGATTTAGTCAATCAAGAAAACACACTTTGAAACTATTTTGGAGAAAATTTATACTATAAAAACTAGGTAATTTTGATGCCTTTCCACTTTTTCTGAGTATTTAAACCTGTGATTCGATGATGTATATGTATAGTAGTCACTTTCCACCAATAAAATTTTATTCTTAACTCGTATGATGAGATTTCACAATGTTGGTATTTCCCGGAGGTCACCTCTGAGACTTAAACTAATATGGCACTTGATCATCGCAACTGCCTCTGTCCTTAAGTTCTGTAATTCCATCACTGTTAGCAGAAATTGCTTCTATTTCATTGAAACTTGCTTTATTTCACTTAATTTCAATCCTTTCTTCCCCTTCTAGTTTCACTGCCTTTCCCATGAATCCCAGACCTATGAGCTCCTATTTCAATGAATGTCTCCTCAGTACATCGCCCTCTTTTGCTTTGTTTACCAGCAGTGGTTTCCTGCACACCTTCCAGTACTCACAGTCTCAGTCACAGTCTCTGACCCTACATACAATCCGCTGAAAGCAGAGGAGAATGGACCAACAGGAGTTCCTTCCCTCTCTGACTCTCTCCCCCAAAGGAAACACTCACATCCACAGTGGGAGCCAAGGAGCTTCACTCCTGCAGAGCAACACTATGGAGGGTTGCCATTAAACTGATCATTCCCAGATCCAAAGCCATGGCGGGATGCCTAAGAAGACCACTCTCACCCAACATGGGGAATCTCTAACAGGCAAAATTTGTTCTGCACAACACCACCCCACCCTTGCCATCAGCTTGGTTGTGATTTTCCAAAAGCTGCACTGCCACCTAAGGCTTTATCCTCTCTCATCACAGGTGCAGGACCTGCATTAGCAGCCTGCAGCCTTTCCCTGCTTACTCCTGCTCTCTCTTCCTTGCCCCCTAAGATTCTCACTCAATATTTATATTAAAGTTAGAAATCCATTTTGATATTTGCTTCCTGGAGGTCCTGAACTCCCATGTCACATCTATCCTTCTCATATTTGTAGCATTCTCACTTCAAAATATAACAAAAAATTCCTCTTGTACAAAACTATGCTTCCACTAATCTTGATCCAAATCTTTCAATATATATTCCTCTAAAACTTAACTATTTTTTAAAGATTTATTTATTCATTTGAAGTCAGAGTTACAGAGAAAGGGAGAGAGAGGAGGGGGAGAGGAGAAAGAGAGAGAGAGAGACAGATCTTCCATATGCTGGTTCACTTCCCAAATGGCTGCAAGGTTGGGAGCTGGGCAGATCAGAAGCTAGCAGCCAGGAGCTATGAGTTTCTTCTGGACTCCGACATGAGCGCGGGAACCCAAGCACTTGGGCCATCTGCTGCTGCTTTCCCAGGCGCAGCAGCAGGAAGCTGGATCAAAAGTGGAGCAGCTGGGATTTGAACCTGCACCCATATGCAATGCCAGTCCTGCAGGCAACAGAAACTTCACCTGCTACACCATAGCACCAACCCCCACATTTAACTATTTTAACTTGCTTCTCTCCTATTTCAACAACCCCTCCCTCTCTCCTATCCCTTTCCCATAAACTTGTACTCACTTCGAAGTCTCTCCTAAATTAGTAACAGCAAACCTGTTCATCCCTGCAGGCTCCTAACAGCCAGTTCCAGACAGACAGCAGTGAAACAGTAGCTTTCACTTGTAGTCTATACTGCTGCATCTCCCATTCACGCATGACCCTGTGGGCTGACTGTACTTCACAACACTCCAACTGCTTCCCGAGGTGCACAGGGGATATCAAATTCAGTATTTTCCAGCAACGCACTTCTGACTCCTTTGTTCGCCACAATCTCCTTGCTTTCTCCATCAGTCACACCATCACTCATAGTCTCCCTCTTTCATCCTCATTTCTCATCATACTCTTGATAGTAGTCCACTCGTTCAGGTCCTCTCCTTATACCTATAATTTACCTATAATCCCTAACAGGAAGCACTTGTCAAATATACTTATTTATCTTTGTTTTATAATTTAGCCTAACACAATCCTTGAAAATGCTCAAAAAATATTTGTTAAATAAATTCATATCAACATTTCGTTAGTGTGTCCATGCATATATATGATTTGAGTGAATTACATAGTCAACTATCACTTAAATATCCTTAAACAACAGCCCAGAACAGAAGTCATCTTCTTTTCCACTCTAAGGAATGACACTATGAATCAACCAACCAATCACTCAAGCCTAACGCCCATCTTTCCTCTTGACCTGTTCAAAGGTAGTCAGTCATCTGCTAGATGTAGTCAATTCTACTTCCCAAATTAGTATCTTCCTCCCAACTTCTGGTCCCGATTTAATTTCATGTCTCAATTTCTCCCTGAACCTGTAATAGTCCCCTGTCTAGTTCCTGGACTTGTGAATTCTTCTGTTAATTCTAATCACCCAAATGCTCTTTCTAACATTCAAGTCTGATCACCTCTCCTTGGTTTAAATTCCTTCAGCAGTTCACAATGCCAAGAATTGCAACTGGAGGTTCAGTCCATACAAGCAATCCTCCTTTCTCTTCTAGAAAAACACACAGTCACAAACACAAACACACCCTTAGTATAATCCACAGACGCTTCAAAAATCTAGACCCTGTATTTACATGATTTCTCAACATGCTAACCTGAACTACCTAGAGTTCCTCAAGCACATTTTTTAGGTTTGCAGTCATTTCTGAGTCACCACAAGCAGCATTTTCCTCCACCTGCACTGTTCTTTTCAACACTCCTCATACATGTTCAGCTTGCACCTTCTCTGGCAAGACTTCCTGGGCCATCCCCCATCTCCTCCAAATTGGATTAAGAGTTTTTCTTCTAGGTGAAAGGTCCAATCATAAAGAAAAGAGAAGGAAATGGAAACGCTAACTGCCTAATTTGATTAGTTGATGCTGTGTACATGTAAGATATTACATGGTACTCCATTAAAATGTACAAGTATTACATATTAATAAAAAAGGTTTTAAAAAGAAAAGAATCTTTCTTCTAAGGTACTCTCTCTCATGCAGGAGTCAATTACATTATTCATCACACTAGATGTTAATTTTTTCACTGCCAGTCTCTCCTATAAACTACAAGCTCCTAAAGGAAAGAGTCATATCTTAATTTAGTTGATCCAGCACCTAGAACACCATCTGCCACATATGGCAAGTAGTAGATGTAGAAGTAGAAGAAGAAAGTCTTAATATCTCAATAAACTTGTAAATTATTTTACAAGATAAATGTAACTCTTGCTTGCTAAGTTCTCAGCTTCACCCCCAATGCTGGATTCCCAGCCCTCTCTATAATGTGTCCTCCAGAATGTTTCTGAAAATTATCCTGAAGTATCTCACATGTGTTCATGAACTAGACCAGTCAGAAAACACTCACCTACTTACCATAGTACAGCTATCATTTCACCCCTCTCTTTGCCTCTCCACTATGTGGTATTTGAGGTTGGCTAATTCCTCTGCTTCCAAATTAGGAATGAGTGGGCCTCATCTGTACCCCCTCTCTGCACTTTGGGTACAGGTTACTACCAGTGCTGACCATAAACCACTGCAGCTTCTCCAGCAAACGGTACTCCCCCTGAGCCCTCTTGCTCTCTGCTGTAAATTCTGCACCACAGTTAACCGTGGCTCCCCAAACTCCTACGGCACCATCAGTATAGTGCCGTCTACAAAATGACAGTTACTCTGCATTGTTGCAAGGGAGACTGAATGCCTTTCTCTGCCTCAGACAGGGCATGAACATGCTGCACGCTACTTTTCCTGATTCCTGTTCTTTCTGATTTTTTTCTCAATGTCCAACCATCTTTCTATCTGTATAGACCTCTAACAAAATGCCTGAGAGGTTTGGACTAGGAAATAAAACAAACTCCAGAAATGCTGCTTCTCTAACAAATGAGACTACATCAGCAGGCTTATTTTCTATATTCTTTATTCTTCTTAAGAAAAACTCACTCTGTCCTCTGTCTCAAAGTCTACTGGCGGGTGAACCCTGCAGATCTCTATATTCCACAGTTGATAAGTGAGGACCACAGTGACAACATGTCATCCAGAAAGAGGCTTAAACACAAAAACCAAAATACAGATACACTTAAAGATGGATATCCTTTATGACTCCATGTTTCTCATACTTAACATACTCCAATAAAAACTTCACATTAAAATTTCTGAATTGCATATGACACTCAAAATAATGTGCTCATTCACAAATAAAAGTCTCATTTTTTTGGAAGTATCTCATTAGTTGACATTTTTTTTATGAATTTCAATTCATGACGTGGCTAACAGAGTCACCCCTCGCCTCCCCCCGCCCCACACTTTGGAAGGCAGTCTAGATATACCACTGGTAGGCACCACATCTCCATCAGCATTCCAGATACTGCTTCCAGACAACACACAAGGGGGAAAAAGGATAGCTAGAAAGAGCAATGGCAGACAGCAATGTGCTGACTAGGGATTATCAGTAAGGTCATCCCTATGATGGGCAGATTGGTTCTTCATACCATGAGAACATAAGGAAAGAACAGCAACTTCTCTTGCAAGTTCTGTACTCAGTCCAAAGTCTACAATAGAGAGTAGTAAGGACAAATAAGGACATAATTTTGACAAAGAATGACCTGAAGGATAAAAAAATAAGGAAAATTTTAAGAAAACAAAAGCAAATATTCAACAAAATGTGCAAAGAATATCAAGATCACTGATAGTTCAATTTCATGAAAACCTGATGAATAGGCAAATACCTTTGGGTAATATATTTTCCTCATTAAGTGCTTTATGAAAGAAATTTTACCTCAAAGTACCCTTTCTAACAACTTTCAAAGTGTTCAGTTCAAATGGAACTCTTCATTTTTTTCCTTATTTCTTCTGATCCTTTTAGCTTTCCCTTAAATTGTTATTTTGTGGATATTAACACTATATAATCCTGGAATTTTTAAATTTTGATGAAGCAAAAGGGAAAATATATGCATGTGCTTGAAACTGTATTAAGTTCATCTCTACAATAAATATACCACAATTTTTAAAAATCAAAATGAAGAAGGGGATAGAAGGAGCAGAGGTTTTAAAAGCATAAAGAAAATACGAACGGCCAAGAAGTAATGCAGTACACTGTAGGCTTTAGTCAATTGTATGCACTGGACAATATTCATCAAAAGATGAGGTCCCAATTCTGTTTTAACTATAATTTTAAATAGCACACTATTCTGACTTACTATAGAATCTGGATGGTGGCATTTTTAAAACCAGTGACAGAGAAAAATAATATCCTCTTTTTTTTGTTACATTTATTCAATTTGTGGGCTCTTACTGCAGATGGTCCTTAAGACAATATCATAAAAGATTTCTGAAACAAAATGCATAAATATGACCATTCATTTAAAATTCAAGCAGTTTTTCAAAATTGTATTTCTATTCACATTGTCCAATTATCTACGATGTATACACAGGCTGCAGTACAAGCTATTATGATTGATTTTTTAACAAAAATACTAGCATGCATATAGACAAAATGAATCTTATCTCCCTTCAAAGTATCCATTTTCAGCAGTTATACTCATACATCAATTCCACTGAAGAAAATTCAAAAAGAGGCATTCCAAAAGTACTTTGATTGATGGATGATGTGTGCATCTTCCCAGGGGTACCACATCAAATGAATAACACATATTTTAATAAATAAGCTTGGATATATTTATTAAAAATGCTACCTCACTAACTTATAGTCACACACCATATAGGAAAAAAATTGTAAAAGACACAAATTTCTCTGTACAAATTTTCATTTGAAATTTACATATTTTAAATAAACCTTGTCTTGCCACTCAATAGTAAGGAAAATGAAAGTAACAAAGGATAGGTAGGTAAGCATTACAAAATCAAAAAGGGACAAAAGACAGATATTCAGAACCCTTTGAGAGTTTAGTGACAACTGAGGCAAAAGAGAAAACCCTCAAACCTACAATGAACAGTAAATTCATGCAGGGCAATTTTTAAAGTCTGCACATATAAATGTCTTAAGTTTTACAAAGCTTTACTTCATCTTTTAAGTTTAATTGTAAAATAAGCAGAAGTGGTTCCTATTAATAAACAACTCACTAAAAATGCAACTCATTTTGAAATAATACTACTTGTAGAAAACCAAACTATTGTGAATTATATTTCAGTACTTCGAAGACAGTAACTGTATTCTGATCAGCGCAATATTTCAAAATACAGACAAAAACTGTTACAATTTGTAATTACTGCATCTATGTATCTAAACATCTACACAAATATTTTAAAATATACTTCCTCAATTCATCTTAATCTTAGAAACTCTTCCCAAAACAGTTTTCATTAAATTTACTTTTTAAAGAAAGACAATCAACTCTACCTTTTTCATTTGTTATGAAGTGGTATAAAAAAATAACTTTGACCAAAAATCCTGAGTGTTCAATGCCTTAAACCAAACCACTGCAATTAATATGAAATTCTAAAAACAGAATATAATGCCACATAAATAGTATAACAGCCAAGTACTGTCTAAGAAGCCATATGTTTTTTCCCATTGTTCAAAAAAAGGAGATGACTTCCCGTCACTTATGTTTCTGATTAGCAAGGTGATTTATGCCACAATCACTAAAAATGCCAGCAAGTGAATGAGAAAATGCATAGTGACTGCACCAGATGTGCACAATAAACAGGAATCCCATTGTAATCTCTGGTACTTAGTTTATATGAAGGTAATGTAGGAAACACTCTTGGATATGGCAAAGTCACTCTTTTTTTACATTTGACTATAAATGATATGAAATAAATTGTGTGTTTTATACTTTATGGCACGCATACATTGATAAATTAGGTACCGTTTTGTATCCCGACTTATCTACAAGACAAACCTGGCTAAGATCATGGGGATTAATTGCTTCAGAAGTGTGAAATGCAGCTTTTCCATTCTTTTCTGCACACTCAGTGAAGAAACAATGATTAATCACTGTTTAACTATTCTCTTGAGGATCTACAAGATTGCCAAAGCAGGACTTATCCTCATAAATCCAAAAAATACAGGTTTAGATTTGTTGCCAACAACTGAAAGAACATGAACTTAAACCCATTTGTTATCAGATTAAAATAATGTCAAGGTTTTAGAACCCTACTGATACACAATTCCCTTTAATCGCTGACTTCAATAAGAAATTAGATTAACATATAAGAGATAACAAAAACTCATGCACTTTACCAAAATAATAAGGAACATATTTTTAAAACTTATAAAATATCCCTGGCCTAATAATATCAAACAACATCTAACAGGACTTGACTGAAAATCTCCCTTAGATATGTAACTACTTCAACTCCTCTGTTTTATTTATAAGAATTAAAATACATGCTACTGAATTAAAAGTATTTTACATGGCTATTTCACGTAAGAAATTAGTACTTATTTCATGAAGTTTTATTTCAGATAGCTATAGCTGAATAATGTGAGTAAAATGTTTAGTTCCAACAGTACCAACATAAATATATTATTTATAAGTCTTTATAAAACTCTAAGCCTGTACTATAAATGATCCAAAAACATATGTAACATTTTGAACAGAAGTACATAACAGCAGAGGTTTCAAATACATTCCAAGTAATTCAGGTTTTCAAAAAATCTTCAGCCAATATTCACTAGCATATTGGATAAATTAAGTAACTCTTAAATGGAGGCAAAATTACTATTCATATTATCTATAAAGTTTTGGACATGTGCTTTTAGTAGGTGAAGCCTTATTGTCTCAATAATAAATGTGATGTTGGTGGCATAATTGTTAAATCATTACAAATTAAATTAAAGATCAAAAGAAATCTTTAAATTAGCCAGTTATGAACAGACTACAAAGTATTTCTAAAGTGGGAATAACTTTAGCTTATTTAAACTAAAATTTCCACATAAAATAGAAACGCTTGATAAATGTATTGTATTTACACAGATGGATGCAAAGAAAGAAATATAGCCACATTTAATTCAGAGGGTCAATTTTCTATTTGTTTGATTCTGGATTCATGTAACTCCTTCCTTCCAATTCAGTACCTTCCTCCTCCTCCTTTCATTCCTAAGTACCACAGAAGACTTTCAGGACTCCAAGGAGGAGAAGTAAAACTGTCAATTTCACTGTTCCTTAAACCAGAGTACAACCTACAGGAACAGAAAATAAGATAGATTCCGTGTTTTCTACATTGACTGTTACCTAGAATTAGTTGTTTCTCTATCAATTCACAGCAGTGAGAGTTGCATATTGTGCACACAGTGAAAACCCAACAAAACTCTCAATAAACTTAGCAAAAAGAAGCAGTGAAATTAAAACGCTTTTCACCTTATTATCCAATTTAAAAAGCAAAATATCTTAAAAAGGACTTATGTAAGAAGCAACTACCAAGGGGCAGGTGTTTGGCCTAGTGGTTAAGATGCTGGTTAGGATGCCACAGTACTGTGTCACAGTGACTGGGTTCAGTCGCCAGTTCCAGCTCCCAATTCCAGCTTCCTATCACCAGTGCAGAACCTAGGAGGCAGCAGACGAGGACTCAAGGAATCGGATCCCTGCAACCCACATGGAAGACCTAGACTGAGCTCCCAGCTCCTGGCTCTGCGCAGCACCAGGCTGACAGCTGGGGCCATTTCAGCAGTGACCCAGTGGGTGGGAGCTCCTACTCCCTGGGTGTCCATCATTGCCTCTTTCTGAAAAGAATCTGCCATAGAGAAAATAGTTAATAAATATTTGCTGATCAAATGAATAAATTAATTTAGGAATTTTACTCTCAAACTGGACATTTTACAGTCTATAAATAGATAATTATCCTCTCACCTTTCTGTACCTTCCCAGACATCTTCTTCATTTAAAATTTTTAAATTCAATGAAACATACTTAAGGACTGTCCTTACGTGCTATTCAAAACACATCACTACCACAAAATTTAATAGACATTACAGTTTTTCTTCTTTAACTCTGAAAACAGGGTAAAACTGGAGATTTGAGGATAAACAAAAGAACACACTGTATCAGAATAAAATAACAGCTTTTCAAACCAGGATTTTTGCAAACAAGTTTGTGATTTAAAGTTACTGAAGCAATATGGGTCAGTAACCAAAACACAGGAACCAGTCCCCAGGTAACAAAGTAGCAACTCACTGGAGAAACATTCAAAGGGGTTTCAAATGCTTGTGGGAAAATGCAATCAAAAAATACTGCAAATTTTCCAGGACGTTTGAAAATACCCTATCTACTTGAAGGAAGCAGGGAGACAAATTATAAGATGTTAAATAACAAGTATTTTACAAGAAATCAGCTATGACGATGGTAAAAATGTTGGCTGTAACACATGAACTTTTCATTAAGGGAAAGAAAAATCCCCCGAGGACCATCCTCACAGAAAGTCCATGAAATGTTAGGCAACCTCTCCACAACCAACAAGCATACTTATTGAAAGTACGCACCAAAAGAAAATGAGAAAATTTTATTCTGTTAAAAAGGGAATAAAATAAGCCAGAACCAACATTTAGAGGAAATCAAAATAAGGTTACAGAAAGCATAAGATAGAGTGGCATTTGGAACAGCTGTTTAGCCACCACTTGAGATGTCTACATCCCATAGCAGAGTCCTAGAGTCTGAGTACTGACTCTGCTTGTGATAGGTTTCCTGCTAAAACACACCCTGCCTGGCAGGCACAGGTATTGGGTAAAATACCTGGATCACTGTCACCACAGATTGAATTCCAGGATCCTGTCTTCAAGCAGGCCTAGCTCTAACTGTTGCAGGCATCTGGGGCATGAATCAGAGGATGGAAGGTCAATGGATCTATTTTTCAAATAAAAATTAATTAATAATAACTTTTAACTATCAAATGAATACTTCCATAACAGCAGGTTATGGAAAGACAGAATGCTAAGTAAACTAATGGCATACCAGGTATACTGTTGGTAACAATGTCCTAAGCGGACATGTGAACATATGGACATATATGAGAAATTATTTGGGGCCAGTGCTGTGGCATAGCAGGTAAAGCTGCCATCTGCAATGCTGACATTCCATATGGGCACCAGTTCGAGTCTTGGCTGCTCTACTTCCGTTCCAGCTCTCTGCTACGGCCTGGAAAAGCAGCAGAAGATGGCCCAAGTGCTTAGGCTCTGCACCCATGTAGGAGATCTGGAAGAAGCTCCTGGCTTCGGATCGGCACAGCTCTGCCGTTTGGGGAGTGAACCAGTGGATAGAAGACCTCTCTCTCTCTCTCTCTCTCTGCCTTTCCTTCTCTTTAAATCTTCAAAAAAAAAAAAAAAAAAAAAGAGAGAGAGAGAGAAATTATTCAAAATGTCTAATAGCTGTGCAACCAAGGATATTATGACAGGTTTTAGAAAGCATGGGGGCGGTAAAGAATTGAAATTAGATATTTAAGCCCAAGAGGTGAGCTGCTGGAGAGGCTGTGGGAAACAGCAAGTACAAGAGTGCTCGGTTTCCAGCTTTCATCCTCCCTACTGCCCTTCTTAATTTAAGCATGACCGCATTAAAGCGCAGTGAATAAGCAACAATCATCATTTTGCAGGACACTGCGAGCATCGTTTACAGCCAGAAGTGTGCTCCAGCACTGCAGACAGCAGGGAGCTTCAACAAGAATGGGGGTGGGGGGTGGGGGGGGTGGTAACACTATGGAGCTCAGAAGCAGAAATCTCAGACTCTGCATTTTACCACGAAGAAATGCCGGAGTTCTAATGCCTTTATTGTATCAAGCAGGAATCATAATGAATATGATCAACTCTAGGCAACTGTAGATTTTTACAATCACGATTTAACTCTTTGTTCAAGTAATCCAAGACATGAAGTACTATACCAATTATCAGGATAAGTGAAACAAAACTATCACTTCCCTGAGACTGGTGAAGAAAATACTTGAAGGCCCTCCTTCTGATCTTAAGGCATTCTGGTGCTTCTCTACAACATTTTATAGCAATATTGAACCACCTGAGGTTTTCAAAACCATCAAGAAATGTATTATTTAAATGTCTGTGCTATTGGTCTTTATTTCATTTACAAAAATTTATAACCACAAAATTCCTAAACTGTAAACCACTACTTATTTATATGGCTAAAGCAAAAACTACTACAGGAGTGGGAATTAGAGGAAAAGCTGTAAAAAGTAAGAAGCAGCTAACTGTCATGCTACTTTTCTATGTCACATTTCCTGGTGTTAGTACAGAGCTTAACTGAAGGCTTTTACATGATAGCTCTGAGCCCCTAAACTCTGCCTTCCTTCCTATTATTGAGAATAAAACAACCACGCACCTAATTATGGCAATCCCTCCACTGACACACAGTGTCTAAACAATTCTGCATTCTTTCTTGCCTCATCAATTGATTCCCCCTTACTGAAGCATTCCCATGAGTATACACTCCACCCTCACCCTTAAAGATGCCACATGTGTTTCTCCTCCTACTCTCCCTTGAACCTGCTTCACTCAGACGTGGGTCTTATAGTGCAGCTGCTCTTCTCAAGGTCATCAATAACCTCCCACTGCTAGATACATTAATCAATTCACAGGCCATCTCCAGCTTCACCTATCAGTTGACTTTCTCATGAGGCTCATCCCTTCCTTGAAACACCTATAGTACTTGCAGATATTCTGAAAGACAAGGAAGCAGGAGGAAAACTTACTTAGGTTTTTCTCCTCTCGTCTCCTCCACTACTTCCTCTTCTCCTAGCCCCCCTACTTCAGGTGCCCTGAGGAAAGGACTGTCAATCTCCTTCAGCCATATTTACCAGACTGCATCAACACCACACCTTTAAGCATCATCTACAATGGACAACTTCCACGTTTTTCTTTCATCCCAGACCTTTCCCCTGCCCATATTGTGCCTGAACTCTGGACTCTGGACCAGGTGACCTCTACACCTGAATATCTAATAATCACCTCCAACTTAAGAAGTTCAAAAACAAAACACCTAACCTTCTCACCTAAATGCACTCCTCTTATAATCTTGCCTTTGCTCCCTATATGAAACTCTTTCCTGTAATTCAGATCAGAAACATTGGAGTCATTCTTCACGCATCTCTCTCATAACTCAAACCTAATCCATCAAATCACAATACTCTATTACCACTAATCTTCTATATGGCCTCTCTATTTCTGCCTTTGCTTCCTTAAAAACTATTCTCAATCTGGCAACCAATAATCTTTTAAATTATAAATCAGAGGATGATACTCACCAATGGATCCCCATGTCACTCAGAATAAAAACGAAACGCAAGCCCTTAGAAGATGTGGATTCCTAATTACCGCTCTAGTTCAATTTCTCATTCCGTTCACTCCACTGTAGCTGTACGTTGTCCAATCACCATGCTCCTGCTTCAGAGTCTGAACATTTCCTATGGCCTCGGCGTGAGATGCCCCCTCCCCCACATCCTACAGGTCTTTACTCAGACTTCACCTTCATGCTTGCCATGGCCACATAAAATTTCCATCCTTCTCCCTATCTCATGAACACCATATCTCACTCCCTGCTTTATTTTCCTTCATAGAGTCATGATCTTGATCTACCACATATTTTAATTATTTATCTTGCTACCTGTCTACCTCTCTACCCTGAAACATAAGATTGATTAATCAGGTTAGGGGGTTTTGTCTATTTGTTTTCAATGTGAAGCTCCTACAACAGCTTCACAATGAACGAGATGTCTTCAGGGGCCAGTGCTGTGGCACAGCCGGTAAAGCAGCCTGCACTGCTGCCATCCCAGATGGGTGCCAATTTGAGCCTCAGCTGCTTCACTTCTGATCTCGCTCTCTGCTAATGATCTGGGAAAGCAGGGCAAGATGGCCCAAGTGCCTGGGCACCTGCACCTGCATGGAAGACCCGGAAGAAGTACAACTCAGAAAATTCATTTCCCATTTAACTTTCCTAAAATTTTATTTGAAGGAATCTAAGAATAAGTATGACAATGGAATACAAGAAAGAGCAGAACTAACCCAGTAAATATTATGGAAAGAAATTTGAGGATGATACTTCAGCAGAAGGACAAGGAATCTCTGGTTCACATTACAATAAAGAGAGACATTGAGAAACTGTGGGGAAAAAAATGTCCTCTGGTCCATTAATTCTAGAGGAAAGACAGAACTAAACAATAGTCTGATTGATATATAATTATTAATGGGAATTGTGAAGTATATATAAGAAACAAAGTACATAAAAATATATAATCATTTAATTACAATATTTTTTTTTGAAAATCATGATCAATCACACTATCGTAAGATAGTCTAATAACAAAAATAACCATTGGCAAGATATGGAGAATCCAGAACACTCATACATTGCTGACACAAGGAATGGAAAACAGTTTGGCGGTTCCTCAAAAAGTTAAACAGAAGTAGAATATTAACCAACAAGGCCACGCTTAGGAATATACTAAAATGAACTTAAAAGGTATCTGTGCACACATGTTCATAGCTGTACTATATATGACAGTCAAAAGGTAGGAATGAACTAAATGTTAAGCAAAAGATGAACAGATAAATAAATTTTCATATATACATACAATGAAATGTTATTCAGCCAAGAAAAGGAATGAAATAAATGGATGAAAATTGAACGTGTGCTACGTGAAAAAGTTGAACACAAAAGGTCATGTATTATCTGATTACATTCATATGAAGCCTAGAGAATAGATAAATCCATGAAGACAGAATACAGACTGAAGAATCCCAGGGGCAGGAAAAGAGCAGCATGAGAAGAGTGAGTGCAGTGCTTTGCCTTGGAGTGATGGAAATGTTTGGAAGTTCACAGAGTTCACAGGTTGCACAATAATGTACATGTAATGCCGTTGAACCATTCACTTCATAATGGTTAATTTTATGTAATATAAATTTCATCTCAATAAATTATCTTAAAAAGGTTCTGCTTTTAGTTCACCCTTTCCTAGTTTTCAATTTCCAGAGCATATACAGATTCCCATGGACTTTTATAATGTTTATTAAATTTGGAAAACTTGTAAAACTAGCTTGTAAGATTTTTAGGGAAAAATTTATCTGAGGTTCACAAATCATTTAAGCTTCATTTCAATTCTTTTTCCTTTGTAAATTCAAGGAAAAATAAAAAGGTTTTATTTTTTAAATGATACATTGGTTCGTGTCCACACGATATGATTATGGGTAATTTTGTTTTCTTTATATTTTACCATACTTGATAAATTTTCTAACAAAATATTTTTATAATCAGAAAAAAATCCTATAATTTATTAAAAGGATAAAAATGCTACATCGAAAGGGCATGGGTACTAGAAAACACTGATTTATAAAAAGATCTAGGTTATTCTAAATGGACATACAAGACTTGAAAACATTTCAAAGTAAGGATGATTTGAGGGCATCAATATGCACATGCAATTTACACGGAGAAAAATAAAGAACAGAATAAAGAATTTACACTCTATAATAAAGGTATGATTCCATCAAAGATATGTTCTCCTTTCAGATTTTGAGATCTGACTATCTGTATACGTGTTCTTACTACAGAAGACACAACAAAGGCTCTAGAGTTTTCCAGCAGTTACCCAACTTTTTGACCAAGTAATCTGACAGCTTACAGTGCATGGTGGGAAAAGGGATGCACAGAGGAGACAGGAGAAAAGGCAGCTTGGAGGCAGAAAGAAAACTGCCTCAATTGCCTTTACTCTGCCAACAACTCAGTCAGTCATGAACAAAAATAGACGTGATTTTAAATAAAGAAAAGCTTTTAGAAGGACAAAGATGACATACTGTTGAACAGATAAACAATATGGACACCAGCATGTATTAAATGAAACACATAAAGAATATAATAAAGCATATTCTAAGTATTCAGGATAAGAATCATTTTAACTTTTGTTTTAATTTCATTAATATATAAAAAGTAGCTCATAAATGTAAGATCTATTTCTCACTATAAGTTGTGGTAGAAAAAAAAACATGATGAATTCTAATGATCGAGATTCCTTCAACTCAAGTTTAAACATTTTAATTTCTTACTTTTTTAAACAAATGTAGTGAAGGCTAAGAGGGAAATTAAACACACACACACAGAAAACAAGAGGCTTTAGGGATAACAAAAAGTAGAACCGAAGGACAGCACCAGTCATCGGCTATTGGGAAAAGGCTTTGTAAGCCCCACTGCAGACTCAGCTGAACGAGAAGGGAACCAACCAGGAAACAGGAAAGAGCAGACACTGTGGCTGCATGCAGGAAGTGGTAAGGCACAGGTCAGGAAGCTCGGACTGTGCTGCAAAGGCAACATCGTTCCCTGACGGGAAGACAGTTGGCAGAAGTGTACAAACACACGCATACATTTTTTGGTTAAAAAAAAAATCTACGAACTCATATTACCATGATATGAGGGTATGGAAAGTATGTGATTGTAAAATGCATACGTTGAAAAAAGATAAGCTTACCTTTCAAAACAAATTCACTGGTCCACAAATATAGTTGACACCTGAAGATTCATGTTCTTATTATGGGTCAAGGATGACTTCAGCTCAGGCCAACACAGTACTCCAAAGACCAGACGTGGTTGACAAATGGGAATTGAAGACGAGTCAAAAAACTGGGACATCTGAATTGTCTCTCATCTGAGATCCTGGAAAAAATAAATGAAATAGCTTTGAATTACCCTATTCCAGAAAGAACTCTAAAACATACCAAACACAAAAGCCAGCTTTAAAAAACTTATATCAAAATATTTAGACTCATGGGGTAAAACATAAGCCCCATTCATTAATCACACTTTACATCTATTTTAATTGTTGGAAGAAAGGCAGACATTTTATAACACCAAAACAAAGAGGCATTATAATGCAAAAACAAATAGAAAACCAAAGGCCCTCACTATAAACCAAATCATCTGTTAAAATTTCATTTAGCTTTTCACCAAAATGACGTAAAAGTATTGAAATAATGAACACACTATTCTAACTCAGAATAGTATCACAAAATGATGTAATACAAAAAAATGGAAATTTGACATTTGAAAACAAATGTGAAGTAAAATTCCATTGAAAATGGATTCCAAAGCATTAATAAAATGTAAAATTGGAATACCGTTACATCAGTGATGACAAGTAAATATCATTTCTGAGCTAAAAATATATTTCCATAGTCTTCTCTAGACATAAAGAAAAGAGGCAGTGGTACAGTGTTTGTAAAGCCACCGCCTGCAATGCCGGCATCCCATATGGGCACCAGTTTGAGTCCCAGATGCTCCACTTCCGATTTAGCTCTCTGCTCTGGCCTGGGAAAGCAGCAGAGGATGGCCCAAATGCTTGGGCCCCTGCACCTCTCTCTCTGCCTCTGCCTCTCTGTAACTCTGCTTTTCAAATAAATAAATAAATCTTTTAAAAACAAGAGAGAAAAAAATCTTGTCACCTTCAGTAATACACTTCCACATACCATATTTGCATTATATTTCTCTATAAAATCTGCAAAAATAACTGAATTTCTTAGATAGGTTATACAATTTAAGTAAAGAATCTCAATAAATTTTTGAATGTTTTATTCTAGATTTCCTTCTCTATTAATTCATAAAATTCAATAACCTGTTAAATGCTTATTGGTTCAAAAAGCTAGGAGCAGTAAGGCAATATTATGAAACATATAAAACAATAATATAGAACTGAAAAACAACAAATCTAACTGAAACTTAGAGATCCAATTAAAATTTTACTTCAAACACATTTTAGTATCATCTCCTACTTAAACTAAATAGCAAAAGTCACTCGCCTAGTAAAAGAATTTCCGGGAACTGTTTTTAAGCCCTTCTTGGTATATCCATTTTATTGAATACAATTCGTGTCTTGTTTGCTTGTTGGATAATGAGAATGATTTATTTCATTCTGAAGTAGCATTTCCTAATTTCAACTTTCAATCTTTGCTGAAAAGTTTTAAATAATACCTTTCCAAATTATATTACATATTTGGAAATACCTAAATGCTGTTAGCCACACCTTGGACAGCACTATGTTCCCACGGTTTTTCTTCTATGAATGAACTAAAAATTGAATACCACTAAAACAAAGCTTATCTCTAGTTCTCATTTCCCCTTTGTAAAAATAAAGACCATTTTATTCTATGGATGGCTTTTTAGGGTGAAAGTTATTCAAACATCTTTCAACTACTCCAACATATATACATGTATTTAAGTAAAATTACACGTATTACTTAATGTACGCATATTTAAGTAATATTTAATATATGTTTCCATACTACTGTGTCACTACTATTCATAATGCGAAACAGAAACCAAAAGAAAATGTGGCACCACAATCAATTTCCTGAGTTATTTATTCTTGTTTCATTTCCAAGCACATTTTTCAAACCAATTTAAATTTTAGGTCAATTTAAAATTTCTTACACTATTGAGATAATTAACATTCTTGTTGGGACAAGATTTACCCAATAAAAGAACAAACTGCACACCATCAAAGAAACCAAGAAAGACAGGAGAACACTATAATATCTGCAGCAAAGCTGTATGGAACAACTAGCCTTCCTGAGCAACCTATGTGCAGAAAGAATGTTTACCACAGTTCCACTGAAAGGATATACCAGTTCCTTTTCTAGTTATTCTCTTAGGAATTGCATAAGTATTGAGAAATCTAGAAATAGATATACACATGCACATATAAAAATTATTGTCAGTACGTAAGTTAGTGCTGTCCTGGGACTGAAATAATTTATGTAACATCTGTTTTCATATTTTTCTAATTTTTTTCCTAATTAACATGCATATTTAACGCATAAATGCTCAGACCACCTTTTTTTTCTGCTGACTGTGCCTCCTTTTTTGAAGTTTGCATTCATAGGAGAGAATTCAGAGGAGAAGGAAACCAAAATCTTATTGAAACTACTAATTTTAAAATGTAAACAATAGTACAAACCAATTTTCAACCAACTACTGAAGTCTTAGGAGTTTTGATAAATACATTTCCATCTTCCAACAATAGTTATATAGTAATAAAATAAGAAGCCAATATAAAAACATAATTCTGATATTATTTTAACTATCCTGTTAGTAACTTACATAAGAGCTGAGAACCCTATTAAAATATCTATAATATCTTAACAAACTTGGTAGAATTTTAAAATTGTTACACCTTAAGCAACTAAAATAAATGAATATCTGAACACATTCTATATAGTAAACATCCCAATGTATATAACCAGCTATCTTTTTTTTTTAATTGTAAACTTCAAATACTTTGAGGATTTTAAAGAAAGGGAAATTTTTCACTCTGATGCACTTTCAAGAACAACCAATTTCTAGAAAGCTCTTAATTGTACTGGCTAACTAAAAAATTTAAATACCATTTATGTTTATTGTCAATAGACAAAATAAATAACAAGGAGATAAAATAAATGCAACACTATAAGCATTTCTTTTTTTTTTAAAAGGTTTTTATTTATTCATTTGACAGGTAGAGTTACAGACAATGAGAGAGACAGAGAGAAAAGTCTTCCTTCCGTTGGTTCACTCTCCAAATGGTCGACACGGCCGGAGCTGTGCAGATCCGAAGCCAGGAGCCAGGTGCTTCTCCTGGTCTCCCATGGGGTGCAGGGCCCAAGGACTTGGGCCATCCTCCACTGCACTCCCCGGCCACAGCAGAGAGCTGGCCCGGAAGAGGGGCAACCGGGACAGAATCCGGCGCCCCGACCGGGACTAGAACCCGGTGTGCCGGCGCCGCAAGGCGGAGAATTAGCCTAGTGAGCCGCAGCGCCGGCCTCAACCACATAACTTAAATAATTTATTAATGGAGCTGGTATTGTGGCACAGTGGATTAGGCAGGATGCTACCTCTAATACTGGCATCTGTACTGAAGCACTACATCAAGTCCCCTGTGGCTCTGCTCCCTGATAAGATGCTTGAGAATCCAGTGGAAGATGGCCGATGTACTAGGGTCCCTGCCACCCATGAGGGAGTCCAAGAAGGAGTTCCTGGCCCCTGGCTTCAGCCTGGACCAGCCCTGGCCATGTGGTCATCTGGGGAGTGAACCAGTGGATGGAAGCACTCACACTCTCTTGCTCTAACTCCACCTTTCAAATAAATGATCTTCAGATAATTTATTGGACATAAACAGAAGATGTTGCCAATGAGTTCAAGGAGAAGCAGTTAGTCTAGCAGTTAAGAGTCCCCGATTTTATCAGGATACCTGCATTCGATTCACGACTCCAGCTCCTGACTCCAGCTTCTTGCCAAAGCATGCCACTGGAAGCAGAGGTGATGGCTCGAGCAATTGCGTTCTTGCCACCTACATGAGAGACTGGCATAGTCCCAGCTCCCACCTTCAATCTGGGCTTCTGGCTTCAGCCTCAAGTATCATGAGCATTTGGGGCATGAATCAGGAGATGGGAGCTTGCGCACTCTGTCTGTCTCTCTGCCTCTCAATAAACAAATTAAAAGCTCATGAAAGGGCCAGCACTGTGGCGTAGCAGGTAAAGCTGCTTCCTGCAATGCCAGCATCCCATACGGGTGCCGGTTTGAATCTGGGCTATTCCATTTCTGATCAAGCTCTCTGCTACAGCCAGGGAAAGCAATGGAATGTGGCCCAAATCCTTGGGCCCCTGCACCCACGTGGGAGACCTGGAAGAAGCTACTGGCTCCTAGCTTCGGCTTCGCCCAGCCCAGATCTTTGCAGCCATTTGGGGAGTGAACAAGCATATAGAAGACCACTCCCTTTCTCTATCTCTCTCTCTGTCTGAATTATAAATAAATTAATGTTAAAAAAAAAAGAAAACAAGAACAAAAAACACAGCTTCACTTCCAAATGTCCCTTCATCTTATGTTAGTATACAAAGTACTTAAGCTCCTGGAAAACACAATTAAAATATAATTCTTCATGCAAGAATTTTTTTAAATCCATAGTTTTTTTCACAATACATATTTTCCATGAGCATTATGAAGATCTCTGATATACAAAGATTTCTAAAATGTTTTGTAACACATAAACTTGTCTTTGAATTCTATTTTCCACAAACTTTTCAAATTACCCCCATAGAAGACATTATTCTCCTTAATATTCATGTCAGTTATTCACTTATCATATTTGGTAACAAGTTTGATTTCCATTCTACCCATAGCTCTAGGCAGTATAAAAACTAATGCACATACAATACAAAAGGCGGGGTTTTTTGAAATTAAAGATTATATCTCAAAATTACTCTTGATGACAAGATAACCTCTCTTCTATATAATCTAGTTCCACATAGGAGCAAACTCTTGATATCAAGAATAAGAAATACAATACTTTCTTAATGGACCAAAAGAGGTTGAGCCAATTCTGACAGTTACCTTAGGGACTTGGGGTTCATTCCAATCTTAAATAAATCAAAATGTCGCATGAGAAATCAGGGAAATTCCAGGAACTATGGTTTCCCTAAGAAAGCTGCAGATTCAATCTGACTCAAAGAGATAAAATTCCCTTAAGCTTATGTTAGTCTTTGTTCATTTTTTGTGGCAGACATAAGGCATGGGACTTTTAAACACAGATACCCTTCACAGTACAATATGTGTACAAGCCAATTTTTAATTAAAGGGTTCTCTTCTTTTAAATATGTCTCTGTAACTAAGATAAAAAGTTTTTTTTTTTTTTTAAGAAACTACTTTGGATTAAATGAGCTGGAAACTTAAGCACTGTCCACAATTTTGCTTTGTATTCTAAATTTTCACTTCCAGACTTATTAAATTATTCTGCATCTCATTAACTACTCCTTATGTTATTCCATTTGTTATAGAGTTCCTTTTTTAATCTATTGCCTTTCTGTAATATCACCTGCCTATCACCTTTTATCCAATAAATAACATAATATCTTACTCCTACTGTGCATGAAAAAAAAAAAAAACACCTCAAATCTTACTTGGTTGCACTGGAGGAAATCTATGAAAAGTAGTTATTGTGCCCAGTCACCTTGTAATTCTGAGAAAGCTTTAGTTCTCAAAAGAAGGCAGCACTAATTAAAACCAATGAGAGAATAGGTAAGTGAACTTTAACTTTACAAAGGACTCCATTATTTAAGTTTTTTCTGTTTCTGGCCCATGACTGTCCACCACTTACTTTACTACCAAACTAATGTCCCTTTATTAATCTCACTGCTTCTTAGTTCCTTCTTACAAAGAAATAAAGGAAGGGGCCAGCACTATGGCAGAGCAGGTAAAGCAGCCGCCTGTGGTGCCAGCATCTCATATAGGCGCTGGTTCGATTCCGGGCTGTTTCACTTCTGATCCAGCTCTTGGCTATTGCCTGAAAAAGCAGTAGATGACAGCCCAAGTCCTTGGGCCCCTGCATCTGTGTGTGGGAGACCCAGAAGAAGCTCTTGGCTCCTGGCTTCAGATCAGCTCAGCTCTGGCTGTTACGGCCATTTGGGAAGTGAACCAGCAGATGGAAGACCTCTCTTTCTCTCTGCTCTGCCTCTCCGGAACTCTGCCTTTCGAATAAATAAATAAATTTTTAGAAAAAATAATAAAGGAATCCCTGACAACAGAAAAATGATTGACTAAATTATCAGGTACTTAAGTGAGAAAGAGCATAAATACTTAAAAACAACTAGCCATTGGGGTCATAGAAATGCATGACTGAGAGACAAAAAAATGAGAAAATCAGGAGTATCTAGAAAGAAAAATCAAAGAAGAGAAATAAGTTTAGTAAATTTCCAAGCTCTCTGTGTTAGGAAGATTATCTGTACAATGAAAGGTAGAGAGAGAGAGAGAGAGAGAGAGAGAGAGCGCGAGCGCGAGCCAGAGCGAGCATGGGATGAAAAGGAGAAAGTACCATACTCTTGATATGGGTAAGTCAGGGAGAGGGATTAAGTCCCTGAGCTGGAAGCCACACCTCCCCCACTCTGTGCAATTATATCCACCCACCTGTCAATCAGATGACCCCTTTCCCAGGAAGCACTTCTTCTCACCTGGGATTTGGGAGCAGTGCCATGTAAACACTTCCCTTTCTAAGCTCTTAAGAAGCCAGGAAAGGCAAAAGCACTCTCTCCTAGTGGATGAAGATGGAGCAGGGCATGGAAAGTCTCTCTCTGCCTTTCCTGGCCCACTCTCCCTAAATAAAGCCCACATGTGCAGGCGTATTTTCCTCACTTTGTAAATAAATGTGGTCACATTGTACGTCGGTTTTTTGTGCCTGTACTTACAATGCTTCTCAAAGTAAAACCCAAGGATCTGGAGTAGAAATTTAGACTCAACCCAGCCCACAACACTACTGCCAATGCTTTCCTCATTATCTTTTATCCTTTAAAAAAAATTTAGGGAGAAAGGAATGAGGAAATCATCTCAATTTTAATTTTGCTATCTTTTTTAACATTAAATAATTTGAACTAACTAAAGTGAAGATAAAAAAAAAACAGATCTTGCCATTAATTCCACAGATATATATGATTTTATTTTAAAAAATCTCCTTAGCTCTAAACAACAGTATTTCAAATGAATACTTTAAAAAAGGAAAAAGAAAAAAACAAGGCCAGCGCCATGGCACAGTAGGTTAATCCTCTGCCTGTGGCTGCTCCTCTTTCAATCCAGCTCTCTGCTGTGGCCTGGGAAAGCACTAGAAGATGGCCCAAGTGCTTGGGCCCCTGCACCCACGAAGAAGCACCTGGCTCCTGGCTTCAGATTGGCTCAGCTCGGGCCGTTGAAGTCATTTGGGGAGTAAACCAACAGAATGAAGATCTTTCTCTCTGTCTCTCCCTCTCACTGTCTTAACTCTACCTCTTAAATACATAAAACCTTAAAAAAAAAAAAAAAAAAGATTCATAAGTATCTCACAATCAGCAAATTTCAATACAGCTAACACAGTATGGCAAGGCTTTTGCTTTTGGTTTTATAACCAAAAGGGGTCATAAAGTTGTGGTTTTTTAATGGTTATTTATTTATTTATTTGAGAGGTAGAGTTACAGAGAGGGAGAGACAAAGAGAAAGGTTTCCCATCCGTTGGTTCACTCCCCAAATGGCCTCAATGGCCAGAGCTGGGCCAATCTGAAGCCAGGAGCCAGGAGCTTCTTCCAGGTCTCCCAGCTGGGTGCAGAGCCCAATGACTTAGGCCATCTACTGCTTTTCCAGGCCATAGCAGAGCTAGATCAGAAGTGGAGCCCACCATGGGATGGTGGTGCCACAGGCAGAGGCTTAGCCTGCTATGCCACAGCATGGCCCCATAAAATTGTTTTAAAATGTAATATTTTCTTTTTTGTATACTGGAAATTCACCAAGAGCGCTAAGAAAATTGCTAAGTACTCTCCATGGGCAAAAGCCCAAACAAAGCACCTCGTTCTTGGGACATTTGGGGTAAAAATACTGCCCAAAGTCAATCCTTTAAGAAATTGTCTCCCAAAGCTTTTCTTCCTGTCTTCAGTTAATATTCTTATCCAAGTGAATAGAGGAAAGGGGTGATAGTGCACTGATATTTAACTATCATGCTTCTGCAATAATGAATTTCAAAAGGGCTCACTGAAACCTTCAAACAGGCAATCCTACTTAGCAGGATCACTTGGCAATATTCCACTGACACTCATCGCATGAGTGAAATCTGAGCCATCTTCTAGAGCATTTCTTGGAAGAACAAAATTCATCAAGATTAGTGTTCTAATCTAAAACTTCAGCTGCTTTTAAACATGGTGGCCTAAATATTCATGAAATACTACTACCTTTCATTAAGACATTTAGGAACATTATCATCTGAAGACTACCAACATGTAAAGCAGACTTTTAAACTTATCACTGCCGTTATGAGCAATGCCTATTAAGATTATTTTCTCAGCCCAAGATACTTGTTATTGGACACTAAGGGTGGGGGGGAGGATTTTCTACAAGGAAGACTCTACTTTATGTTTGTTTTAGAAACATGTTATTTCATTTAATTCCCACACACAAAAATCTTATCACCATTACTCCCACTAACACAGATGAAGAAATATAGGTACTGTTAAGTAAGCTAACTTACTTAATATCACACAATCAATTACTGGTATTTAAACGCAGGTCTATGACACTCAACAGTCCATAAGTTTAAAGAGGGGTGAGGAGTGTCCACCTCGTAGGGCTATAAAAGACCAGCAGAACCTTTTGGTTTGGCTCTGCCTCAAATTTCTGCAGGTGAGACTTGAGATTAAATAATCTATAGCAGGCTGATTTTTAAGCTGGTAATTTTTATGGCCAGCTCATGATGTTATAGATATATTCAAATAGCCCCTAGCACAAAAATAATTTCCTCCAGGGCCAGTGCTGTGGAGCAGCAGGTTAACGCCCTGGCCTGAAGCACCAGCATCTCACATGGGCACCAGTTCGAGACCCAGCTGCTCCTCTTCTGATCCAGCTCTCTGCTATGGCCTGGGAAAGCAGTAGAAGATGGCCCCTGAACCCATATGGGAGACCCGGAAGAAGCTCCTGGCTCCTGGCTTCAGATCGGCACAGTTCTGGCCATTGTAGCCAATTGGGGAGTGAACCAGCAGATGGAAGACCTCTCTCTCTCTCTCTCTCTGCCTCTCCTCTCTCTGTGTAACTCTTTCAAATAAATAAATATATCTTTAAAAAAAAGTTTCCTCATCATCAAAGCTTTAAGCAACACCTTCAAGTATATTTATAAATATATTATATATATTTATATATATATTATATATATATAAGTTTCTAAATGACAAACTCTTAGATTATTGCCAATATGCTACTGAGTAGGCTATATATAAAAATGCAGCTAAGAAATAGATTTTTTGTTTGTTTAATGGCATTCCTTCTGGAATATGCCTAAAGCCAATGTATACGTTGGCCAGAAGGAGTCAAAATATACCATGAGCCTCATTAGCATAATTATCTAATTGTTAGGTAGGGATGTAGACATCAGTCTATGTGTGCAACTGGGGCCGAAGGCAGGGGAAAACAGGGAAGTGTAGTTAGATGAGCAAAGGAATGTAGAAGCTTTAGAACCATGTCTTGGGAGCAGCCCAGCATTTATACATCAGAAGTCGTGTCTCTGTCCAGCAATCTTGTGGGGGTATGGGGGGCACCTCAGGGCACTATTCCAAGAAAAATATATGGTCCATTAACATACTCTTCAGGCCCAGAAAGCCCTCGATCCAGTAATATCCCAGAAGCGGATAGATATGGGGAAATAGCAGAAAAAGGTGTGTCCATGCTGATTAAAAATTCCAGTATGAAATCAGACTGGGCACTGGGTTCTTAGATGAGTTGCCCACCTGGCCTATCAAGTGTATTCTCTTCATTAAACACCACCAACTTGCTTGCTGCCTATCTTGGTCTCACATATGAAATTCTTAGGAGGAGACAAGGACCTTTCTTCCAGTTGTCTTGGGTAACACAATGTATACAATATATTGCCTGAATAAGCCTTGAAATACAAAATTACCAATACTGTAAAATTCAGATCTGTGGACTATCTCCATCCTTTCCCCAAAGTAGACATAAGCAAATGAAACTTGCTCCAAAGAGGTTACAAAGTACTTCCTAAAGGCAACTCCAGAATTCCCTTATGAAC
Organism: Oryctolagus cuniculus; assembly: GCF_964237555.1. NCBI lineage: Eukaryota > Metazoa > Chordata > Mammalia > Lagomorpha > Leporidae > Oryctolagus > Oryctolagus cuniculus. The sequence continues at coordinate 153,159,890 of NC_091435.1, forward strand.
TCATCACTATCACCAGAGAGCTAGGAATCTTTGGACACATAGCAGAGCTGATCAGAACATGCAGAAAACAGGGCAGTAACTTTCAGATTAAGTCACTCCTTTTAGCTCTCATAACAAAGGAAAAATGCTGACCACAAAACAAAGTTCACAAGATAATATGACTCTCTATGTGTTATGCTACCTATAAATTTAAGTAGATTGATAAATCATTTTAATTCTCAAAATGAAAAATTAAATTTAGAAAGTATTAAGCATATATGACTTTTAATCCTCAGTAGCTTAGTTTGTTTTCAGCTGAATATAATCAAGATTTTTTTAAAGATTTATTATTTGAGAAGCAGAGTTACAGATAGGGAAAGGGGGAGGCAGGAAGGGAGGGAGGGGGGGAGGGAGAGAAAAAGGGAGGGAAACAGAGAGAGAGAGAGAGAGAGAGAGATACCTTCCATCTGCTGGTCATTCCCAAATAGCTACAACAGCCAGAGCTGGACAGATCTGAAGCCAGGAGCCAGGTGCTTCTTCCAGATCTCCCACATGAGTGCACAGGCCCAAGCACTTGGCCCATTTTCCACTGCTTTCTCAGGCCATTAGAGGGGAGCTGGATTGGAAATGTAGCACCTGGGTCTCGAACCTACACCCATATGGGATGCCGGTGTCACAGGCGGAGGCTTAGCCTACTTTGCCACAGTGCTGGCCCCTATAATCAAGATTCTGTGCCTAGAAAACACTTTACAAAACTTGACTGACCATTAACTTGCTAACAGTCATGATATTTTGAATTCAATTTAGTCTCAGGCTTTTATATATCCTAAATATCCACCTGTAGATTGGTCCAATTATTTTCTAAGCTGATCTTAAAGACAATCTCTCATTAGAACAAAGCCTCTTCACAAAGCAGCAGAGCTGTGTGTCCTACACAACCAGCTTCATACAATTTGAGATAGTCTTTGAAGAAATGAGTGACTTACCAACATGATTACTTAAAAGGAGTCTTTCTTTTTTTTTTTTTTTTGACAGGCAGAGTTAGACAGTGAGAGAGAGGGACAGACAGAAAGGTCTTCCTTTGCCGTTGGTTCACCCTCCAATGGCCGCTGCGGCCGGCACGCTGCAGCAGGAGCACCGTGCTGATCCGATGGCAGGAGCCAGGTACTTCTCCTGGTCTCCCATGGGGTGCAGGGCCCAAGGACTTGGGCCATCCTCCACTGCACTCCCCGGCCACAGCAGAGAGCTGGCCCGGAAGAGGGGCAACCGGGACAGAATCCGGCGCCCCGACCGGGACTAGAACCCGGTGTGCCGGCACCTCAAGGCGGAGGATTAGCCTAGTGAGCCGTGGTGCTGGCCTAGGAGTCATGTTCTTAAGCCACAACAAATATCAGTCACATGGTAATAAATGCTTTCACAAAACCACACAATTTAAATACACACAAGCCAATTATATAATACCCTAAAAGTCATTATACATCAGAAAACTCTAGCATAACTCAGTTTAAGTAATGTGTTGAATTATATGTACTGAAAATGTCTAGTTTACCTGGCATTTTTAGCACCCAGAATTTTCAGCAGCACTTCAGATTTCTAGAACTTAAAAGTTCTAAAACTGGGGCCAGCGCTGTGGCGCAGCGGGTTAACACTCTGGCCTGAAGCACCGGCATTCCATATGGGCTCCAGTTCAAGACCTGACTGCTCCGCTTCCTGTCTAGCGCTCTGCTGTGGCCTGGGAAAGCAGTAGGAGATGGCCCAAGTCCTTGGTCCCCTGTACCCACGTGGGATACCCAGAAGAAGCTCCCGGTTCCTGGCTTCAGATAGGCACAGCTCCGGCCGTTGCTGCCATCTGGGGAGTGAACCAGTGGATGGAAGACCTCTCTCTCCCTCTCTTCCTTCTCTTCCTCTCTCCGCCTCTCCTCTCTCTGTGTAACTCTTTCAAATAAATAAATAAATATTATAAAAAAATAAAAAAAAATTTTTAGAAAGTTCTAAAACTTAAGTTTAGAGCTAAGTATTACACAGAGGTTAAATTATGTTGGTAAGAGCTTAGGCACATAATGTTTAAAAATAGAAAACAGTATTTTAGTAACCAGAAAGTTTGACAATGTAGGAAAACAAAGTCCATCATAGGTGTAGTTTGTTTTATCGATCTTTGTGATTACATATGAGGATAGGGTGCTACATTTTTGGGAAGCATACCAGTTAGCAGGTATATCAAATATACACGTAAACACCATGACCAACAAACTCATCAGGCCTCCAGGGTAAGCAAAATATAAATAAATAAAATAAAAGCCCACAAAAACGTTTTTAAAAAGTCTTTGTTAACATCTACTAGTGCCATACAAAAATTGCATTTATACTATGTGTAATAACAGATGTTTTCATAATACCAAATAGAAAGATAAAGAACATTCACCAAATTGTTGTGACTTCTGTTATTATAGTCTGAAAAAAAAAAAACAACAACAACAACAAAAGATAAATCATCCGAGCCTGCTGTGTAATTCAAGGAACATTTATCTTGCATGCCTCCTTCGTCTCAACTGTGAGAGACTAGAACACAAGTGGCAGAGGTCTCTCCATTACTACCTTACTGCCCTCCTCCTCTTCCAATAAAGTCCAATCAGAAGCTCCCTAGAGAGCTCTAGTTTTTAACCAAAAATTTTAACTTGCAGTATTTTTACTTTATTCTTTCATTCAAACTAAGTTATATCAACATATGAAACATGAGACTGTTATAACTAATTATAATATAGATTACTGATATAATATGTTGATAAGGAAAATTATTAGTAGTAATGATTAATTTGCATGAAAATTTATCATGTAATAATTTTGGAATATACAAATGAAATTAAATCATGAAACAATTAATTTAATATAATTAAATAAGAATTCCTTCATGGTTGAAAAGTTAAATACAGGGTCTTATAATAAACATTATAAGGTTCAGTTCACAAGTTTTTAAAATATTTTTAAAGATTAAAATAGACAATTGATAAACAGGTCATTTCTGTTTGGGAACAAAACAGTAACAAAATAACCAAAAACTAGTACACCGAATCACAGTTCCCAAGGCAGGATCTTGGTGCCCCACCAGCTTCAGACAAAACAGAAAACCTCAGTTCTGCAGACAGGATGTAACATAATAAGAAACAGGGAGAAATCAAGAAGAAATGGTTTAATCAATTCCCCCTGAAGAGTTAATCCAATTTTTCTGAAGATAATGATTAACTATGCCAAAGCTGCCATTAATATTAGACTAAAATGTTGTATGGCACTGTGTGTTAACCCTCCACCTATGGCACTGGCATTGGCACACAGGTTGGGATCCTAGCTGCTACACTCTGATCCAGTTCCTTGCTAATGCTCCTGGAAATCAGAAGATGGCCCAAGCACTGGGGCCCCTGATACTCATGTGGAAGACCCATTTGGAGTTCCTGGCTCCTGGCTTTGACTTGGCCTGGCCTGGCCATTTGGAAAGTGAACCAGCATACAGAAGATCGATCTCTCCCTCTCCCTCTCTCTCTCTCTCCCTTTCTAACTCTGTCTTTTACATTAATAAAATGAATCTTTAAGAAAATAAAAATTATTTTGCAAGATATGTATTTGTAAAGTATACATTTATATTCCATAGAAGAGAAATTGTCTAAAAAATAGGTAACTACTTATAAAGTAATAATTTACTTTAGTCTTATTACAGTAATTTTTTTAAACAGGTCTCTCTTTTTTAAGATTTTTTATTTATTTCTTTTAGAGACAGAGGCCGCAACATCTGGAGCTGTGCCAATCCAAAGCCAGGAGCCAGGAGCTTCCTCCAGGTCTCCCATGCAGGTACAGGGGCCCAAAGACTTGGGCCATCTTCCACTGCTTTCCCAGGCCACAGCATAGAGCTGGATTGGAAGAGGAGCAGCCAGGACCAGAACCAGCACCCATATGGGAGGCCTGCATTGCAGGCAGAGGCCTAGCCCACTTTGCCACAGCATTGGCCCCTCATTGTTAAAGAAATTTAAAGAAATAGCATTAGATAAATGTAAATTTCCACTCATCAACACAAATTGCAATTTATTTTCTCAGTAACAACTAGTTTGCAACAAATTTTTATATATGATAGTGAGTAAAATAATAAAATTTAAATAGATTTTCAAGCATTACCTAATAATCTGTGGTAGCTTGTATTCTCCCTCCAACTTTTACTTCCAGCTTTATATAAATTTGAATCCACTTTAGCAACCTTTTTGTATTCATTCTAATAACTTACTACACTTGAAACTAACTATATATGTTTTCTTTTTGTATTTGACACCTGCAGTTACCTAACAGATATGAAAGAAGAAAACAGATCAAAGTTGATCTCAAAGGTAAAAAGGAGGAGAGGGACATTTGGCATAGAGATTAGGTCACCACTCAGGACTCCCTCACCCTGTGTCAGAGTGCCTGGTTCAAGTCCAGGCTACTCTGCTTCAAATCTGGCTTTCTGAAGATGCACACCCGAGAAGGAAGCAGGTGATGGCTCATGTACTTGAGTCCTTGCCACACATCTGGGAGACCCAGACTGAGTTTCTGGCTCCTGGCTTCAGCCTGGCCACAGTCCCAGCTATTATAGGCATCTGGGAAGTGAACCAGTGGATGAAAGATATCTATCTATCTGTCTGTGTCTGTCTGCTTTTCAAAAAAAAATGAAAGTAAATTTAAAGAAGAAGAAAAAAATACTACTGGATATCTGCAAATTCATAAGAGACTCTCCAGTTCACTATTCAGCTTGACTCTTAGTGACTTAAGAGCTGCAATTCCTCCAACAGCCAATAGGATCCACATCAGGACCCACATAACCAAAGGGAAAAATGACTGCTAATTATTGGAGAATAGGCTACAATCTCCTTTGTTTATGAAGTTTACCAAAAGTTTCCTGTTAATAAAATATTGCACATTAGGCTCCTATATGTTAGGAGCAAAAGTAAACATTGAGCTCAAGAGATTCAGAAAAACTACTTTGATAAAATTAAACACCACTGATGGTTTTTAAAATTAGAATAAGTTTTAAGTGGAAATAAAAGAGGGCTGTTGTTGTGGCACAGCAGGTGAAACCACCTACTGGGATGCCTGCATCCCATATCAGAGTGAAGGTTCAAGGAGTGCTGGTGCCAGTTCCAACCACTGAGCTTCTCACCCAGGTCCCTGCAAATGCATCTGGGAAAACAGCTAATGACAACCTGAGTTCCTGTCTCCCACAGTGAGACCTGCATTCTCTCTCTCTTCTCTCTCGGGCACTCTCATTCACTCTGTCACTCTGCAAGTGAAATGCATCTTTCTAAAAATCACAGGGGCTAGCACTGCGGCTCAGTGAGTGGGTAAAGCTGCTGCCTGCAGTGCTGGTATCCCATATGGGCACCAGTTCAAGTCCAGGCTGCTCCATTTCCTATCCAGCTCTCTGCTATGGCCTGAGAAAGCAGTACAGGATGGCCCAAGTCCTTGGGCCCCTGCACCTGCATGGGAGACCCAGAGGAAGCTCCTGGCTCCTAGCTTCGAATTGGCCCAGCTCCAGTTGTTGGGGAGTGAACCAGCAGACGGAAGACGTCTCTCTCTCTGTCTCTCTATCTCTGAGAGTCTCTCCCTTTCTCTCTGTAAATCTGCCTTTCAAATAAATAAGTCTTTTTAAACAAAAATATGGAAAGGGGCTGGAGTTGGAAATAAACAGTTTACAACCATTAAAAAGAAAAATAAAAGATGGGTCAAGAACCATCACTGCTCAGTCTGGGTGAAAATTTTTAGGAGAAACATGATATTTGCATGGTCTTGCAGTGTTTCGCCAAAGACTATTTCTTAGTTGCAGGGAAAACAAACAAAAAGTAACTCTACAGTGGAGAAATATGATAACGCCTTGACCAAGTGATCAAAATTACCATCTCCAAAGAGCCTCCAGGTGTGACACCCTGCGAAGGGCCATCACGTCTTTAGTGTTCTAGTCAGAGTATATAACTTGAATCCAATTGTGAGGAAACAGTAGACATCCCATCCCAAGTGAGACATGGTAGCTAGCTAGTAAGCTGGATGGGCAGGCAAATGGAGGGTATATTACTAAACATATTAATGTCATAAAAGACAAGGAAAAGCTATGACATTAAAGAAGGCTAAATAACTATGACAATTAAATGCACTATGTGAGCCTGGACAATGTATAAAGAATACTATTGTGTCATTTGACAAAATTAGAATATGAATGACAGATTAGACATATTTATAGTAATGTTAAATTTACTGATGCTGATCAGTGTACTATAGTTATGAAAGAGAAGATTCCTATTTTGGGGAAATATACACAAAATTATTTTTAGGGATATAAATGGCCATGATGTAGCAATCTACATTCCAGTGGTTCCAGAAAAAAACTGTGTGTGAGTGAATATGTGTGTTTAGGGAGTGAGGATGGGAGGGCATATGCCTAAACAATAAAGGAAATGGAATAAAATGTTAACAGGAGGTAAACCTGGGTAAAGACCATACTATTCTTACTATTACAACTCATCCATAAGTTTGAAATAATTTCCAATTAATGCTATTTTGAAAAGTCAGTCTTTGACTATTTTTCCTATTCTATTATTCCCACGTCACCACTGAAGAAAGTGTGAGCCTGCCAATGTGAAGTAAGCAGGTGGTGAATACAGCCTGTCTTACTCAGCTTAGCACTGGTTTTAACTACCACAATGCACCCATTTTTGGACTGACACTTTGCATTTTAGATGGAACCTCTTTACAGCTCTAAGGTTTCCAAGGCTATTTATGGTTTCCAGTATCACCTTCAGCAATTCTCTCATAACTGTCTGTCCCTGTGTTTCCCTAACCTGAAGCTCATACCTCTACATGATCTATCTGGCCAACTTTATTTTTTTTACAAAATCTCCAAGGGAAACCCTATGTTTTGCACTCTGAATCTCATACATTTACCAGAATGTACTATACTTATTCCAATAGGCAATTGGAGGGCAGAATTCTATACTTTCCACTACTATTTCCTCAAAGCCTAATATAGTCTATTGTATATTAGGAACTCACTAAACATTTATTCTTTAAAATGTCTAACTTGTTCCATTTCTTGTCATCTTCTTCTTTGCAGCAAACATTAGAATTTATTCTAACTTAATCTCCTTTCATTTATCCATCAAATGTCACTGAGATCACTTCAAAATTTACTTTCTAAAGGATGCTTTCTTAGTAACACCAGGCCTCAACAATGTCTGTATGTTTGACCTCTCCAGTACACAAAGTCTATACTACTACCTTTTGCACATAAATATCAATATTAGCATGTTTTAAGTGGCATGATTTCATGTCAATTTCAAAAGGCGTCCCTTCCTCTTTCTTTGATTAAGATAAATTCAGAAAGAACTCATTTTTGTACCCATGCAAAAGGAGAAGCTAACAAAAGTTAGGTTTTTAAAGAAAAGGATGCTCTGGCCAAGTAATTTTGGAAGATCCTGAGTTGAACTAAGCTGCACCACACTTGCTTGTCTTTTTATTTATCCGTGTATATTGTGCTTCTCCTACAGGCAAAGAAGGATCTTTTTACTCACAGAATCTCCTGGGGAAAATCTAGACTATCCTCTAGGAATTGCTCACCACACCATTAATGAGGAAAAAGACATCATGAGGTATCTAAAAACTTAACACACTGACATGGCCAAGAGAAAATACCTGTTTAACACTAACAGAGTGACATGAAGCTTACCACAGAATACAAAGCAGCTACTTATTCTAGTAGCAATCGTTTACAGAGGAAACACCTCTCAGCTTCAGATTAAATGCCTGGTTACTCCTAGGCCACACTATAATTCTGATATAAGTTTCAACTGCCTCCTTCAATTCTTAAACTGCCGATTCCCGACTCCAATATAAGAAGCCCACAATTAAAGCACACATACAGGGGTGGGCATTTGGTATAGCAGTTAAGACACCACTTGGGATTCCCATGTTTAGATCAAAGTACCTGTTTTCAAGTCCTAACTCCACTCTTACTTCCAGCTTGCTGCTAAATGTGCATCTTGGGAGGCAGCACCTGTTGGCTCAAATAGTTGGGTCCTTGACATCTACATGAGAAATCAAAGTGGAGTTTCTGGCTCCCAGCTTCAGAGGAGATCGGGTGCGTTCAGGGTGGTATTGCCGTAGATTGGCTCCCAGCTTCAGCCTGGCCCAGAGCCAGCGGCAGCCCCAGCTATTTGCGAGCATTTGAGGAGTAATCAATGAGTGGAAGGTATTTCTTTTTCTCTTTCTCCCTCTATTCCACCAGTACCACCACCACCCCCAGTTTCAAATACATAAATTTTTTTAATATTTTAAACATACAAGCAGAACAAATGAAAAGTCTGAATGAGAAGCATTATAACATCTCTTCCCAAATTTTAAATATTCACGTGAATTACCTGGGAATTTTGAGAAAATACAGTTTATTGTTTTTCAGCTAACACTACATTTACTGAGCCTTTACTAAGTATCTGGCAATATTTAAAGCAAAGTACAGGGGCTGGCACTGTGACGTAGCAGGTAAAGCCACTGCCTACTGCATGGCATCTCACATGGGCGCCAGCTTGAAACTCGGCTGCTCCACTTCCGATCTAGCTCTCTGCTAATGCACCTGGGAAAGCAGAAGCAGATGGCTCAAGCTCATGGGCCCCTGTACCCATGTGGTATACCCAGAAGAAGCTCATGGCTCCTGGCTTTGGTCTGGTCCAGCCCTAGCCTTTAGAAAGTGAACCAGCAGGTGAGAGATCAATCTCTCTCTGAAATTCTGCCTTTCAAATAAATAAATAAATCTTTAAAAAAAAAAGCAAAGTACATTTAAACTATATAATCCTCTTAACAACCTAAGAAGGAGGTACTATTTTATCTTTTTATTTTAAAATATTTCAAGCAATACATAAAAGTATAAAGAGTGCAATGAACACACGTATTTAACAATTTAACATTTTGTCATATTCTCTTCATATGTATACAATTTATATATTTATATATGTGTGTATATATGTATACCCACACTTTTATAAAGTAGGGATGGACATATTAATATCATATAATGTGGGAATCATGACAAAGATCATAAAATAAAAAAAGAAGAGTACATTATTATATAAAGGGTATAACTCAGTGAAGACAACGTTTATAAATATCTTTATACCAAATAACATCCACACATTTTAAGCTATATATATATACATGTATAAATTACGTGTGTGTGTGTATATATATATATATATAAAAACTGCCACATAAGAGAAAACATGGAATTTTTCTTTCCCTATCTACCTATTTCACTTAGTATGTTTCCATTTGTATTCATTTTATTGCAAATGTCAGGATTTCACTCTTTTTAATGGAAGTGTACATATGCCACATTTTATTTACTATTCAATTGATGAATATCTAGATTTGATTCTGTATCTTTGCTGCAGTAAACATAGGAGTACAGGTATTTCTTTCATATGCTGACTTCATTTCCTTTGGATATATTCCCAGAAGTGGGATACCTGAGTCATATGATAGACCTATTTTTATTTCCCGAGGAACTTTCATATTGTTCTCCATACTGGCTGTACTAATCTGCACTCCCTTCAACAGTGGATTAGAGGTTCTTTTCTTCTACATCCTCACCAGCATTTTTTTATTTATTGACTTTTTTTATAATAGCAAATTGTAAATGGAATGAAATGGCACCTCATTGTAGTTATTTGCATTTCCCTGATTGCTAGTGATACTGAGCATTTTTTAACGTATTTATTGGCCATTGGTATTTTGTCTTTTGAAAAATGACTAGTCAAATCCTTTGCCCATTTCTTAACTGGATTGTCTGGTTCATTACTGAATTTCTTGAGCTGCCTATATGTTCTGGGTATTAATCTTTTATTGGATATATAGTTTACAAATGTTTCTTCCCTGTCTGATTCTGATTTAGTACCTAGGGGTAATGTCAGAGGTTTGGTATTTCTAACAAACTCTCAACACCAATATTGTTGATCCACTGAGCCTACTTCAGGTAGTTAGGGTGGAAAACACACTGGGCCCAAAAGGTGAGGTCTCTAATTCATATTCAATGGTTATTATCTTTCAAACTGCTTTCCAAAGATCTAATTCCTCCACTGAAAAACAATTAACTGTTATTCATTACAAAAAAAAAAAAAAAAAAAAAAACAGAAACTGTGCAGGATGCTATAGATACTTACATCACTATTACCTGCAAATGATTATTTTTATTAGAAGTGGCAGTTTCCTATAGATAGCCATTTATACATTTGCATTTATACAAAATCATTTTTTCAGTCTAAATCCTCATTCTACCTCTGTTTCCAAATGTCTACAGTGACAACAGGGAAAGGATCCGACTTTCACAGCAGTCAGGATTGTCTTCAATTTCACTGACTTACAAGGATGCACTCTTAAGCCCTGCCCCCACCCAAAAAAGACATGTATAAAGCCAGCATATTTCTCAGTGATTTACTGAAAGCAGCAGCTCATTTTAATAAAACCATCCCAAAACATAAAATTGATTGAACCAACTGCTGTGTTGGGCATACACAACAGCTGATCAAAATCATTCAAGACTTTTATTCTTACAGATTTCCTTTCATGCTTTGAGAATTTCTCTCCCATTCTATACTTTAATCTTGATTTTGAAACAACTGAATAAAAACAAAGATATTTATATCTATGAAATAAAATTTTAAGCCACATAGCTCATTTCAAGAAAATATTTTAATAAACTAGATCATGTACAGATTAATACATATCCTAAGACTCAAAATCACATTTCCAGAATACATTTCTGTAAAACAGAGTTTAAACTGAGTAATCTCTTGTGATATTAAACGCTGTGTGGTTTTTCCTAGGCAGAGCACTCTAATTTAGCAAAAAATAACAATATTAGACATGACCTCCCACTCTCATTCTTTCCAAAGAAAACTTTGCAAAATCATAAATTATTTGCCTTTGTAACTGGTCTCTTGATAGGAAACCCTTTAAGATTTTATTTCAGTAAAAAATAATTTTTCATGTTGATACCTACATTTGACTTTTCTAACAATTTTACAGGATTTTTGTCACAGTGAAGGACAAAGATAAGCCAAGTATTTAGATTCCTCTCCTTTATGTTGTCTTTGATCACTAACAATGCTGTGTGAACAGCCAACAGAAGGCTGACATTTCATAAAATATGCAGTGATAAAAACTAATACTGTAGCATCTGGGAGCGATATATAAAATGCAGAAATACACCTAATAACTGTGATCTTAAATTACAAGTTACTAAAATCTAAATAATAAGCATATCTAAGAATAAAAAAGGCAAGACTACAAGACTTTTTTATTTTTCTATTTCTAACAACAAAGTTTTAAAAATAATTTGTCTATTATACTTTTCCCACTATTCTGCTCAAGGTAAACGCCAACTACCTTCTAAGAATGGGCTATCTGTACTACATACATTTCAACAACTAATGACCATGTTACAAAACCACCATTTGAAAGGCAATGTACAAAACACAGAGGAAATGTTCGTTTCTCAGTACTAAAAATTGTTAAATAAAGAACAACATATCACTTTTACAAGATGCCAGAAACTATGACCAAAATACATGTTTTAAAACCTGCAATAATCTAAGCAAATATACTCTGGATGCAATTATTAATACATCTTTTCACAATCTAAGCCTTAAAGTCCCTGGTATACCACAGCAAGTAAAACATGATCAAATATGTTTAAATAATTTTACCTTTAACAACATACATTTGTTTTTCATTAGAAGGAACCAGGTAAGACCTGCAGTAAAGACAATCCAAGATCATGTGAATTATCTTTGCAGTATTTAACTTATTATTCTACCCATATCCATCAAAATAGAAGTTCAGTAGAAGTGTTTTATTCATTATGTTTTTAATGTATATGTTAAGGGGAAGTCAAAAAATAAAAGCCATATTCAGCATTTCAAGAACTCTAAATTACATTTTGACTAAAGAAAATACAGAGTATGTGAAAGGTAATTGTCCTTGTTCTTATAATTACCATCTGAATTAAGGGATTTCCCTCCTTAATGCACACCCACCCACCTACAGCTATTCCTGCTATAGCTTTCTATGTCACTTAAGGTCAATACTCTTTACCCTTCACATATTTACATCAATGTTACTTAATTTTTTTAAGGGTTAAAATAGGTTAAACAGCAGTCTCAACATCACTCTTCATCTCCCACTGGACAACGAATGGCATTACAGGACTAACAATGGAGAAGGCATATTTATTCATAATGCTCATAAGTATAATATTTATGTAAATTATGATTTTACATTTGCAATTACAGTAACTTTTAGGTTTCACTTCACACTCTGCCATTCTTTTTTTTTTAAAGATTTATTTATTTATCTGAAAGAGTTACAGAAAGGCAGAGGCAGAGGCAGACAGAGAGAGAGGTCTCCCATCCGCTGGTTCACTCCACAAATGGCCACAAGGCAGGAGCTGGGCCAATCCGAACCCAGGAGCCAGGAGCTTCTTCCAGGTCTCCCATGCAGGGGTAGGGGCCCAAGGACTTGGACCATTTTCTACTGCTTTCCAGGCCATAGCAGAGAGCTGCTATATATGGGATGCCGGCACTGCAGGCAATGGTTCTACCTGCTATGCTACCTTGTTGCTTCTTTCAACACTAACATCCTATGGTTACTAAACCTCAAAAACCCATACCTATCATATATATTTTGTTGTTCTGCCAATGGAAACAACACTTAAAGTTAAAATAATAACATACCTAATAATTATTTTAATCAAATCTTATTTTTCTATGAAAAAGAAACAGTAATTTGACTTTACTGCATTATTCTTTTAAAAATATTTTCATCTTTTAATTATTCCAAATTCTCAAATCGCCTAAGTAATGTACCTGTTTACAACTTAGCTGATGTCAAGAATATATTGCCCCAAAGGCACTCGGATCTGGCTGAAAAGCCCATGAGAGTATTTCAGGCATGGAAAGCCAAGGCACTCTGGCAAAAAGATCTCTGTGAGTGAGATCCCAGTGGAAAGAACAGGTCTTCAAAGAGGGAGGTGCCTTTCTCTGAAGGGAGGAGAGAACCTCCACTTTGACTATGACCTTGTCTAAACAAGATAAGAGTCGGAGAACTCAAGGGGCTTCCATAGCCTTGGAAACTCATGACTAGTGCATAGGGAGATTATTGATGCCATAAACAGGAGTGTCAATTTGTAAAGTCAACAACAGGAGTCACTGTGCACTTACTCCTCATGTAGGATCTCTGTCCTTAATGTGCTGTACACTGAGGCTTAATGCTATAACGAGTACTCAAACAGTATATTTCACTTTGTGTTTCTATGGGGGTGCAAACGATTGAAATCTTTACTTAATGTACACTAAACTGATCTTCTGTAAAAAAAAAAAAAAGAAATTATCAATTCCCAACTTGACTCTCACTGGGATTAAACATGACAATAGGTCTGATCTGATCTCATCATCATTTAAAAAAAATCATCTATTATTTTTCACTTTATGTTTCTGTGTGGGAGCAAACTGTTGAAATCCTTACTTAAGGTATACTAAGCTGATCTTCTGTATATTAAGATAATCGAAAATGAATCTTGATGTGAATGGAAGGGGAGAGGGAGTGGGAAAGGGGAGGGTTGTGGGTGGGAGGGACGGTATGGGGGGGAAGCCATTGTAACCCATGAGTCGTACTTTGGAAATTTATATTCATTAAATAAAAGATAAAAAAAAAAAAGAATATATTAATCACTCCTTCCAATATTTCCCCATTGAATTTACCCAGACACAGCCACTGTATTACATATATTTAGAATTGTTTGACCATTTGAAAAATCCATGATTTCAAAAATAATTTACCCTATTAAAATTTTTAACAAAGAGTGATTACACTTCCTAATGCAACAGAGGAAATAAAAAGAATTTTCTGCATTTTCTTCATTAAAAAAGTAACAAACTTCATTCCTCAATTGTGACTAAGTAGATAACTATAAAATTAGCTATAGAACACCTCTCTTTCCCTTCTAAAATATGAAAATCCATAAAAGCAAAGTCCATATCCCTTCTGTTTAACTTTTTTTTTTGACAGGCAGAGTGGACAGTGAGAGAGAAAGAGACAGAGAAAGGTCTTCCTTTGCCATTGGTTCACCCTCCAATGGCCGCCGCGGCTGGCGCACCGCGCTGATCTGATGGCAGGAGCCAGGTGCTTCTCCTGGTCTCCCATGGGGTGCAGGGCCCAAGCACTTGGGCCATCCTCCACTGCACTCCCTGGCCACAGCAGAGAGCTGGCCTGGAAGAGGGGCAACCGGGACAGAATCCAGCGCCCCAACCGGGACTAGAACCTGGTGTGCCGGCGCCGCTAGGCGGAGGATTAGCCTGTCTGTTTAACTCTTTATCAACAATGTTGAGTATAGGCAACGAATTAATATTTATGAAAAAAGATGACCAGGCCCTGCTCTTTTGACACTTAAGCATGTGCAAATAAGTGCAGGAAAGCTCTCAAGAACCATCAGGACAGAAATTTTGACTTGGACTTAGATCTTCTAATTTTAAAAATAAATCTGGAATACCACATAGAAAGAAGATTCTGCAAATGGACAGGACATTCATTGCAACTTGGAAAAAATGTATGCAAGCTTTAGATGGGCAAAGAGAATGGAGAGAGAACATCAAAGGTGGGCAAGGTTTGGTCCAGGGATTAAGACCCCTCTGTGGATGCCTGCCTCCCAAACCTGAGTCCCTGGATTTGAGTTCCAGCTCTGCTCTCTATTCCAGCTTCCTGCTAATGTCACTCTGGGAGGCAGCAGGGGAGGATGGCTCAAGTACTGGATTCCCAGCCACCCACAGAGATTGAATTCTGAGTCCCTGGCTTTGGCCTGGCCCAGTTCTGGCTGTTGTGAGCATTTGGGGAGTGAACCAACAGGATGAAAGGGGTAAGGGTGTGTTTGTGTGTTTATGTGTGTTTGTGTGTCTGCCTTTCAAATAAATAAATAAAATTAATACCTAACGTCTTTTTGAAAAAAGACACAGCCAAAAGGAAAAAAGATATAAAACATTGTGAAATGAGGAAAGATGTGCAAATGTAGGAATGTTCTCAGTATGCTTGGCCCATTTTGACAGAAATATGGCAGTTCTCTGTTACTGTCAAAAAGGCCAAGTAGAACATTAGGGTAAGTTTACTGGAGACCCTTAAATACCAAGCTGGAGATTCAAACTTTCAGCCTATAGAGGACGGGGGGGCCACTGAAAGTTCCGAAGCAGCAAATTGACAGTGTGAGAGTAACGCTTTAGGAAGAGTAATTGACACCTATATGTAGGACATATTTGGGAACAGCAAAGATATCAATTAAGAGACTTGCCAAGTACTCCAGGAATAAGGTTACAGGGGACTGGACTAGGCTTTGGAGAATAGCACAGACCTGGCAGGAACAAAAACTACTAAGACAACACACTGACTAACCAGATAAAATGGGTCAGATGGTAAACGGCTGAATTTAGCAGGTGAGAACAGGTCAGGGACAAGGCAATACTTTTAGTCCCAAAGTCACACTGTGAGAACCAAAGAAGGTAGGAAACAGAAAGATGGAAACAACGGAGTAGGGTAAAAGAGATTTTGAAATTCTTTATGAAGATGTAATAGTTAAAAACCTTGAAAATAAAGGAAAGAGTAAAGAGAACAGAATTAAGTTTACACTATTTAACAAATTATATCAGTGAGGGCCCGCATTTTGTCCTAACAGGTAAAGCAGCCACCTGCAATGCTGGCATCCCATATAGAGCACTGTTATTCCTGGCTGTTCCACTTCCCATCCAGCTCCCTGATAATGGCCTGGGATAAGCAGTGGAAGATGGCCCAAGTGCAAGAGCCCCTGGTACCCACATGGGAGACCTTGAAGAAGCTCCAGGCTCAGGCCTGGCCCAACCCAGGCCACTGCAACTACTGGAGAGTGAACCGGTGGATAAAAGATCCATTTCTCCCTCCTCTCTTTCGAATAAATAAATAAACCTTAAAATAAAATTTAAAATAAATTCTATCAGTATATTCATGGAAATTAAATTAAATTAAATACAATGGAATGACTACTGCCAGCTATTTAAGGTTCTATTAAGGAATTTAAGGACTCACATTTTAATATAGTCGCAGTCCATAAGGAAAGACTTGAAAAAGTAGAAAGCAATGTCTATTTCACCTGCAAAGATCTCACCACACGCTGGGAAAGAACAGGTTCTCAGAAAGTACTGCAAGAAAGTAGGTACTGTGGGTTATGGAATTTTTTATTCAGTTAGTTTTGAGTTTTTGGGTTTGAGAGACTGAAAGTGTTAGGATATAGAGGCCGGCGCTATGGCCTAGCAGGTAAAGCTGCTGCCTGTAGTGCCAGCATCCCATATGGGCACCGGTTCGAGTTCCAGCTGCTCCACCTCCGATCCAGCTCTCTGCTATGGCCTGGGAAGTAGAAGAAGATGGCCCAAGTCCTTGGGCCCCTGAATCTACATGGGAAACCCGGAGGAGGCTCCTGGCTCCTGGCTTTGGATCGGCGCAGCTCCAGTCGTTGCGGCCAACCGGAGAGTGAACCAGTATATGGAAGACTCTCTCTCTACCTCTCCTTCGCTCTCTCTTTAACTCTGACTTTCAAATAAATAAATAAATCTTATTTTTTATTTTTATTTTATTTTTTTTTTTTGACAGGCAGAGTGGACAGTGAGAGAGAGAGAGACAGAGAGAAAGGTCTTCCTTTGCCATTGGTTCACCCTCCAATGGCTGCTGCGGCCGGCGCACCGCGCTGATCCGATGGCAGGAGCCAGGTACTTCTCCTGGTCTCCCAAGGGGTGCAGGGCCCAAGCACTTGGGCCATCCTCCACTGCACTCCCTGGCCACAGCAGAGAGCTGGCCTGGAAGAGGGGCAACCGGGACAGAATCCGGCGCCCCGACCGGGACTAGAACCTGGTGTGCCGGCGCCGCAAGGCGGAGGATTAGCCTAGTGAGCCGCGGCGCCGGCCTTAAATAAATCTTAAAGAATAAAAAGTGTTAGGCTACAAACTAGAAGAAAAAAGTAAGGAAACTACAAAAATTTTTAATGCATAGCTTTCTATTGTTTTGTATCAAACAAAGAAAAAGCTAGGAATTTTTTTTTCAAAATGTTCTATTTTTCTAGAATGTATGTAATATAAAGCACATAGAAGACACATTCATATGCTTTTCATGATATATATCAATTACATTTACCTCCCGCAATTTCTTTATCTATAATATCTTTATATTATCTCTTATTAAATATTTCAAGTATAGATATCTATACAATATATTTTGGTGTTTCCTATTTTTTAAACAGCATTCTTTTTCATTTATTCATTTATTTGTTTGAGAGGCAGAGTTACAGAGAGAGGGAGAGATACAGAGCAAGATCTTCCAACCACTGGTTCACTCCCCAAATGACCACAATGGCCGGAGCTGTGCCAGTCCAAAGCCAGGAGACAGAATCTTTCTCTTGGTCTCCCATGCAGGTTCAGGGGCCCAAGCACTTGGGCCATCTTCCACTGCTTTCCCAGGCCACAGCAGAGAGCTGAATCGGAACAGAAGCAGCCAGGACTTGAACCAGCACCCATATGGGATGCTGGCGCAGCAGGCAGAGACCTAGCCCACCACACCACAGCGCTGGCACAATGTTTCCTAATTTTAAAAATTATTCTAATGTGAAAAAAGATCTAACAAGTACTGTATAAATTTAGAGACACGTACACATAGGCCTAGTGGGTGTGACATGATGGGTTAAGCCTCCACCCAC
This sequence comes from Oryctolagus cuniculus, assembly GCF_964237555.1. Classification (NCBI taxonomy): domain Eukaryota; kingdom Metazoa; phylum Chordata; class Mammalia; order Lagomorpha; family Leporidae; genus Oryctolagus; species Oryctolagus cuniculus. The sequence goes on from NC_091435.1 coordinate 153,177,684, forward strand.
GACCCCCAGCATCATATATGAATGCCGACTCACGTCCTAGTTGCCTCTCTTTCAATCCAGCTCTCTGCTATGCCCTGGAAAAGCAGCAGAGGATAGCCCAGGTACTTGGGACCCTGTACCCGCATGGGAGACCTGGAAGAAGCTCCCAGCTCCTGGGGTCAGATCGGCCCAGCTCCAGCCATCGAGGCCATTTGGGCAGTGAACCAGAGGATAGAAGACCTTTCCGTCTCTCCCTTTCTCTGTCTGTAACTCTACCTCTCAAATAAATAAAATCTTTAAGAAAAAAAAAAAAACATACACAACTCAAATTTCAGTGTAATTTATAATGTAAAGCCTACAGAAGAACATAGAGTTCATTGGAAAAAAACAAACAAACAAACAAAAAAAACAGAAAAAAATCCTCCCAATGCCTCCCTCCACCATAGGCTTAGAACTGAGAATAAGGGGCCAGACATGCAGGTTAACCCGGCATCTCATATGGGTGCTGGTTTGAGTGACGGCTGCTCCACTTCTGACCTAGCTCCTTGTAAATGGCCTGGGAAAAGCAGCACAAAATGGCCCAATTTTTGGACACCTGCCCACTTGGGATACCTCGATGATGCTCCTGGCTTCAGCCTGGCCCAGCCCTGGCTGTTGTGGCCATTAGGGGAGTAAACCAACAGACGAAGATCTCTCTCTCTCTCTCTCTCTCTCTCTCTATATATATATATATATATAATCTGTAATTATGACTTTCAAATAAATTAATAAATCTTTAAAAAAAGAACTGAGAATAAGAACACAAACTTCAGGAAAAGAGACTCACAACACCAAACATAAATGTGAATGTATAATAAGGCTTTAAAACTAATTTTTCAGCGTGCATTTTATCTGAAGAAACCCTGCAATAATTTAATTGTGTCAAGACAGAGATTCCAATAGGAAAGGAAAGCTTTAAGAGGTTTTATCTTCACTGTGGCACACAGGGAGGCAATAGGCTCATTCATCAGCTCAGGAAGCACTCGCTCTGGGAAGTGAACGCACACACTCTACAGGGGTGTCTCGCACTACTACAAGATATTTAAGCTAATCAATAAGTCAGATCTGTTCTTAAAAATGCTAAGTGGTTGTTTATGTGTGTTAGATTTTCTATATGGCATACTAATGCACTTTTCCTGCATGATATAGTGAACTCAGTGATGATAAATATGTAGTGTGTCTGCTGCCTACATTTTCATGACAGCAAATGGAGTGCAAAAGTGGCATTGTAAACTGAAAAGAAAGAAATTAACTTTAGAGGTATGTAGCACTGGTTGCTATTTTCTGTCTTACTTACTAAATTAAACTCTTATGCATTCATTAATAAATTTAGGATACAAGTATATATAAAATAGCAAGTATCAAGTATCTACTTGGCTTATTAAAATAAGATTTAGGATTAAAAAACATAAATTGGTCTTTCTGGCTGTCCAAGAAACAAGTTAATCCATTTGAATATAAATTGCATTCTATGCTTTGGGGAAAATTCCAGACTGCAAATTTAAGTTGAAGTATAGACATAAATGGTAATTTGATCTTTAGATACACATATCATACATAATTATTTTCTACAATTAATGTAGTTCAATCTAATAAATAAAAATTTCCAAAATGTGGAACAAAAACATTCAAGTACTTGTTTTATTAAAAGACAGCTGTGCTACTAAAATTATTTGTTCCTATAACAGCTGTTTAAATACATGCACTGCCCAGCTAATTCTTTAGTATAAAAGTCTAAAGGCAGAGGGGGTAAAGCCAGTCTTAATTCCTCTTCTTCATATCTAACAGTCTAAGGATAGAGTTCAACACAGACAGAAGCAGAAATTTAGAGGCTATAATCTCAGGGTTCACCTGTCACCTTGTCATTGAACACAAAAGAACATAAGAATGGCAAGATTCGATGGGAAAGAAGTCAAAGAATGATGTAATTGTCATATTATAAAACATGTGACTCCTTTATTTATAAATAGGGAACAGAAAAAGCAGTGTGGAATACTCTCTGTCCTAACATCTAGCAAGTGAGCCAGGGGAATTATGTGTAACCTCTGTAGAGGTGTCAAAGGGAAGCAGAAGGCAAAACAAAAATGAAGAAAAAAGAACTTAAACATAAATTTGAAACAGGGAGATACAAACCTGAGTTTTTGTGTTTGCATTTTAAATAATTCAACAAGACCAAAACATAGAGACTAACAAATGCTGCCCAGGATGTGGACGAAGGGGAACACTTATATACTCCTGGTGGAAATATAAATTAGTGCAGTTACTGCAGAAAACAGTGCGGAGAGTTCTTAAAAAGCTAGAAATAGACTGGCCATATGATCCAGGAATCCCACAACTGGATATATACCCAAAGGACATGAACACACTGTATCAGAGATACCTGCACCACCATGTTTATAGCATCACTGTTCACAATAGTCAAAATTTGGAACCAACCAAGGTGTCCATTATCATATGAATGGATAAAGAAAATGTGGTAATGGAATATTATTCAGCTATAAAAGAGAATGAAATTCTATCATTGTGGCAAAATGGATACAAATGGATGACATCATGTTGAGTGAAATAAGCTGGACCCAGAAAGATAAATACCACATGTTCTCCCTCATATGTGGGAGCTAAAATTAGAAAAGAAAAGAAAAAAGAAATATCTGTATGTATGAGTATTTCTGTAAATACAGTATCGTAAAACTTTTTTTGTACTTTTGTCAAGCCAGTGGCTAAGAATGTTATACTACTATAGAGGCTGATATTGTGGTGCCGGTTTGTGTCCCAGTTGCTCCACTTCAGATCCAGTTCCCTGCTTATGTGCCTTGAAAAGAAGCAGAAGATAGCCAAAGTGCTTGGGCAGCTGCACCTACATGGGAGACCTGGAAGAAGCTCCTGGTTCCTAGCTCCTGGCTTCAACCTCGCCCAGCCCTGGCCATTTGAGGAGTGAACCAGCAGAACAGCCTTCTATGTAAACTCTGTGTTTTAAATAAATAAATAAATTTTTAAGAAAAAGCTATGCCATTATATTTTTAATGATCTGATTACTAGAAACTTACTATATATGGGTGAAATGGTCATTTTTGCATTCAATTGTTGTTTATAGCCATTGTCTACATTCCCACTAAACTAGGGTCTTTATGCTTTTTTACTGGTTAAACTTCTTATTCAGTAAAGTATTAAACACTTTTACTGTAATGTAATTTTAAAATATGTTATCTCAAAAACTAAAGAAAGAAAGAGAGAAGGAAAAGGGGTGGAAGGGAAAAAGAGAGAGAGGGAGGGATGAAGGGGATATCAATATCACTATGTTCCTAGAATTTTATCTACAAATCAAACTGAATCTGCCAAAACTAATTTAAAACTAAAATAGAAGATTTTTTTTTAAATGAAAAAAGCAAAGAAGAAAGAAAGAGAGAGAGAAAAAAGAAAAGAAATGGCTAGATAATTCATTACCAAACTCCAAGTCTTCTGAGAGGGAACAGAATGTAGGCAGCAGAATAATATCCCCTATGTGGACAAAGGTGCCATGTCTTACTCCCCAGAATGTGTGAATGTTACATTACATGGCAAAGGGAATTTATGGATATTGAAGAATGTCCTGAAGTGGGCCCAATCTTTTCATATGAGTCACCGCTAAAGATAACTACCGAAAAGGATCAGAGAAATGGACCTAAGAAGCATTCAACCTGCTGTTTCTGATTTCAAAAATGGAGGAAGACAACCTTGAACCAAGACACAGTTGTCTATAAAAGCTGGGAAAGGTTCACAGAAAACAAGAAAAATAGAGATCAGGTCCTATAATCACAGGAATTAAATTTTGTCAACAAGCTGAATGAAAAGGAAATGCATTATCCAACACCTTGGTTTTAGCCTCCTACAACCCATACCACATTTCCAACCCAGGGAGGGTTTCCCCAGGTCACCTGCAGGACCAGGAAAGTTCCTAAGCTAAGGGAGATGCAGGATCCACAGCTCCACCCAGAAATGCAAATATCCTGGCTAGGAAAGCCTGTTAGACAAGGAAAAACATCCTCAAGAGGTGTTTTGGTTACTGTTATACAGCTCAAATTACAGTCCATGCTGCAGCTGCAGCCACCCGCTGGCTATCTAGCTGCCCTATCTATTGCAACAGGCTTAATAAATCTAACTCTGCTCACTCTGATTGTCCTGATGAATTCTTTCACCAGCAGCACAGCTGGCCTTACCCACTCACTTCTCACTATATAACTTACAGAATCACAGGGGAAAATATGTATTGCTTTAAATAATCACGTTTGCAATAATGTATAAGGAAGATACAGAAAACTAATACAAGACTGCTAGAAATAAAGATGACAGGAAGATAGAGGAACTGTCCTCAAAAAATTATGATTATGTTCACCTGACTCAGTACTAGTGCCCACATGCACAACTGACATATTTCTGGTAAAAAAGTAGCTAAATGCACAATTAAAAACCTTGCCTTAAAAGTACAAAGCTTCAATCCAAGGTATTTTTTTTTAAATTCTGTAAAAATAAATAAATAAATAAACTCTATCAGCAATATGCAGATAGTCATTATGCATCTTTTTTCTGTAATAAAACTTTATTGCAAGTATTTAAAATACATTATTTTTATTGAATATCATATCCATAAGATGTCTTACTAGCTCTGATAACAACTCAAAAAAATAAAATAAAATAGGATAGAGTTCAGCAAGCTTTCCTGAAATATCCATTTCCTAAGCACTTTAAAAACTACTCACTCTAATTTAGAAGGCCAGATAATATGTCTTCACAGAAGAGGTAATGTTATGCTTAATCTGAAACTTAAGACTTTCCTTCAAGATGAATAAATTTAATAATAATAGTGCTCTTAGTCATTGAGAAGACAAAACTTGGGACCTGGATGAAAGAATATTACATCATTCAACCCAAGTTATTCTTAAAAAGAAAAAGAATTTGGTCATCAATCCATTATCAGATATGGCACCAACCTAGGAATTCCAAATTTCAAGCTGTACAAGCCCTGGGAAGAATTAATATTATTTCAAGCAATTCAAGGGTCACTAAATCCTGATTTCAGCTCTGTTTAATATTTAAGTCAAAATTAGCTGATATGGGGCCGGCGCTGTGGAGTAGCAGGTAAAGCCACCGCCTGCAGTGCTGGCATCCCATATGGGCGCCAGTTTGAGTCCTGGCTGTTCCACTTCCAATCCAGCTTTCTGCTATGGCAAAGGGAAAGCAGTGGAAGATGGCCCAAGTCCTTGGGCCCCTGCACCCACGTGGGATACCCAGAGTTAGTTCCTGGCTTTAGCTTCAGATCGGTGCAGCTCCGGCCATTGCAGCTATCTGGGAAGTAAACCAGAGGATGGAAGACCTCTCTTTCTCTCTTTCTCTCTTTTTCTCTCTCTCTCTCTCTCTCTCTGCCTCTGCCTCTCTGTAGCTCTGCCTTTCAAATAAATAAAAAAAAAATCTTTAAGAAAAAAAAATTAGCTGATAGAAGCTTAGTGTCCAGAAACAAATCTGCTAGTCAATTCAATTAGAAAAGTGAATTAAATAAATGCCAAAATTTGGATGATATCAAAATGGTACTTTAAATTTTATGCTTTTACATGTGGCACTACAGAGAAACAAAAAAGTAATAAAACTAGTTCAATACTATAAATTAAACACGCTGCTTTCAATAGCTTTCTTACACATTAACAATGATCAAGTAGGAAAGTCAAAGATGATTTCACACTTCCTACTGTACTATTAGAAAGATGAATCCGTCAACAAAAGAGATGAGGAAGACAACAGGTGGCATAGGTTGGAAAAAGAAAGAATGGGAAGTCACTATTTTAGAAAACTGAGTTTGAGATGACAAAATTTAACACAGATTAATGAAGATATCAAATATATCAACTTGATTTATAAGCTCAGAGTTCAGCTAAAAGGACTAAGTTGAGCTCTTTGGTATTTAAAAATGTGAAAGTGAATGCCATCATCCAGGCCATGAATCTTCAAGAGTACTTCAAAAAGAGCATGGGAAATGGAATTATGAGATGCCTATTTTGGTGGAAAAATACTGAAATACATGTACACTCTTTTCATAATGAACATTTTCTACGAACTTTTGGAAGGCCCTTTGCACAATGGATTGCATCACGGATTTCAAAATGTTTTCAATGAAAATAAACTTCTTTTTTAACTGTATTTACCATACTTTTGAAAACTGATCTCTCGGCCGGTGCAGCGCCTCAATAGGCTAATCCGCAGCCTGGGCGCCAGCACTGGGTTCTAGTTCTGATGGGGCGCCGGATTCTGTCCCGGTTGCTCCTTTTCCAGTCCAGCTCTCTGTTGTGGCCCAGGAGGGCAGTGGAGGATGGCCCAAGTCCTTGGGCCCTGCACCCACATGGGAGACCAGGAGAAGCACCTGGCTTCTGGCTTCGGATCAGCGCAGCGCGCCGGCCATATCGGCCACTTTGGGGTGAACCAATGGAAAAAGGAAGACCTTTCTTTCTGTCTCTCTCTCTCTCTCACTGTCTAACTCTGCCTGTCCAAAAAAGAAGAAGAAGCTTCTGGGGAGTGAATCAATAGATGGAAGATCTCTCCTCCCCCTGCCTAATAAATAAATAAATTAATAAATCTTTTAAAAAAAGATAACATTTTCAATATAAATTCATAGAAGAGCTATCTAAAAATCAACTGTGGTGATATCTAAGTATTTCCTAACAGAATACTTCAGAGAAGGGGGTTATCAGGGTGAATTATACCATACAGTAAGTATTTGCTCTTGCTCCCACTTCCTGATACAACTTTGAATACATTTTGGTATGTTAATAAACTGATTGATGGCTGGCAGCCACTAGGGAGTTTCAGGATGCCAATAGGTCCCTGGAAAGATCAAGACTACTTTCAGTCTCTCTCCCTTGGGGAAGGGAGAGGGAGGAATTAAAGGTTGATCACCAATGGCCAGAGATTTAATCATTTTGTATATGTTATGAAAAGTCCATTAAAACTCAAAAGGACAGGCTTTGAGAGCTTCCAAATAGCTGAACTTGGGAAGGTTCCTGAAGGGGACGTAGTAAGAGACTCCCTGAGTTCTGTGAGGCATTCAAGCAAATAAAATGACCCTGAGGAGGGAGCTGTAAAACCCCGATTTACAGCCCGTGGATCAGAAGCACAGGCCAAACAACATGTGCCTGGCGACTGAAACTACAAGCTGTTAGTAGGCTGGCAGTGGGGGTACTTTGACCATCTTGGAGAGGGAGCTCTCAACCTATAGTCTCTCACATTACCCCACATAGACTGTCAGAACTACACTGGGTATCTGCTGCAGAACCAACTGCCTGCCTGTTGCTGAGGGAAATTCTCACATCTTTTGAGGTCACAGAAATCTGATTTGACTGTGGTACAATAACAGAGAAAAAACAATTGGTTTTTCTGACACACAGGGTAATCAATCCTGTTATGATAAACTCAAGTGTGTTCAATGCACTTCAAAGGTTCCTAAACTGCTAGCACACTCAACCTGAGACAGGTAGGGTGAAGCAGCCACAGAGGAGCACAACGCAGAGGACGCAAGGTGCAGGGACTGAACCCACAAGAACAGTAACAAATGCCAAACTCTGCATTTCCACAAACACTTGGGGCTTTATATAATAGAATATACTTATTAAATCAGGTGGCATTTGGTGCAGCGAAAAGGAGATAACCTATCATTAAAAAAAAAAAATAAAGATAAGGGGAATCTTATATCTAGCCTAGATCTCCCACCTAAAATACCAATTTCCTCCTAAAAGTCTACCACTTATAGAATTTTGAAGTTAGGCATTGGGACTAAGAGAACAAAGCTATGAAAAACAGAAAACAAAAGGGAAGAAAATATAATGTATAAGACTAAAATAATTTAGTAATAAAGCCAATTTTTAGTATTTTGCAGGAGGATAAAATGAACAGGTATAAGTAATCACTGATTACTGCTATTTAATTATGCCAAAATCCAAGCTAGAAGAAAAGAATTTAACCAAAACATTACAAATCTCTCTTTAAAGCAACAACCCAGTGCCCTTTTGTCAAGCAGAAAGGAAATACTTTGAAATATTTTCTTACAAAATTCAAGGAGAGGTAGGAAATGTCCAACCCATGGGCCATTTTAAGGCTCCCGAAATCATTTGGTCTGGCCCTAACAAGGCAATTGCAGGAGTACTCAAAACTTGATAAATCTATAGCAGACCAATTTCTAAGCTGATAATTTTCCTTGGCCCATGAATTCTTAGAAATATCCAATTGGCCCTTAGCAAAAAAAAGGGTTCCCCACCCCGAACTATGAAGCTTCATTACTTCCATATCTAAAATAACATTAATTCCATCAACTGGAAATTAAGCCCCAACTACGTGAGATTCTGTTAAAGAAATCAAATATTCCAGTTAGGTCCAGGATTTTCTGCCAGAAAGTGCAAAAATTCTAAATCAATCCCAGCCTAAAAATATTCCACACTTCACCAGTCCTAAGTTTGCCTTTCATCTACTTACTTGTCTTGATAATTACTAACAGTTAGAAGCGTGGAAGGAAAATTGTCACATGTTTAATAATATACCCATGCAGATACAGAATGCTTAAAAAGAAAATCCACCTAGAAAAACAGTTAATGTGCTTGCAATTGAGGGGTTTTTGAGTGGGTTATTCCTTTTCAGGACTCCAGAGGGCCTAATATCTTTTTTTTATTTGTTTGTTTGTTTTAATTACTCCAGGGGCCTATTACTTTTCAAAAGGCCAAATCGCATCTGTAGTCCAAAAGAATCCCATAATATCACTAAAATAAAGTATTTAACATTAAATACACAAACTACATTCGATGCATGGATGGTGGCTATTAGTTTCATTGAGGCATATGTGTAGTGGTAAACAACATGAATTCCAGAGCCCGAAATCCTGAGTTTCAGCTTGGCTGCCAGGTTTTTGGGAAAATTTCCTTAACTTCTCTAGGCCTCAACTACTTCATCTGTAACATGGGAATCTGATTCATATGGTAGTTGTAAAGATTCAAATGATATAATCTACATAAAGTGCTTAGAAGAGTGCCCAACACTGATCGAGTGCCATTCAATATAGTTTGTTTCTTACCTGCTTTCTCTTCCTCCTCCTCCTAATCTATAGTCTTTTTTTCTCCAGCATAGTAAGGCCACCTATCTAACATTTCTTGGCATCTGCTTCCCAGAATATTTTTTACTCTCGCACAGTTTGCTGGAATATTTTATTTGTGGCTGGCTCTGACTTTATGTTAATTGTGCTTTTTGTTTCCTGCAAAAATGCAGTGCCTCACTATTGCTGTATTTAGAATTGTAAATTTCAAAAATCTATAAATAAAAAGTTAAAATAAATAATTTTACAGGAAGCTAGTCCTGATTATAAATGCAGACTAATGACTTTTTTTCTCTGCACAAAAAAATAAAAAGAAATGATTTGAAATAGCCCAAAATCTGTTGCTTACAAATAATATTGCACAGGATTGCCTTTTTTACTGGTTCAAAATCAGGTATTGTTACTTACTCAGTATGACCTGGAAGAGTTTACTTGTATAGATTTGGGCTTTGGCATCAGATTGGTTAACAATGTTTTAACATTTAAGTATTCTTTAGGCTTCTATTTTTCCAGTAAAATATTTTCAAGATATTTTCTCATTTAACCAGAGGCAAGTTAAGTGAGGGTGACCACTGAGCTCAAGGCATGGTACTCAATAAGCATACCACCAACAGGTAACATTCACAGTGGATTTATATTTTTTTTTATTTTTATTTTTTTGACAGGCAGAGTGGACAGTGAGAGAGAGAGACAGAGAGAAAGGTCTTCCTTTGCCGTTGGTTCACCCTCCAATGGCCGCCGCGGCCGGCGCATTGCGGCCGGTGCACCACACTGATCCGATGGCAGGAGCCAGGTACTTCTCCTGGTCTCTCATGGGGTGCAGGGCCCAAGGACTTGGGCCATCCACCTGCCCTCGTTCTAGGTGCTATCATATATAGTAACATGTTTAGCTGATATAATTGTCACAGACAACATAAGGTAAAGACTTATTCTTACCATCAATATTTTATAGAAGAAAGGAAATTGATGAAGATAAGTTGACGTGCTTAAGATCACAGTTAGGACCCAATCATCATCTATTTCCCAATCTGTCCCAAGCTTTAAACCAATTTTTATATTTTATGACATTAAAACCACTTAATTTTAAATATAAAACCTATACAACAGAAAATAAATAAAAATCACAAATTTCTTCCACCCAGCATTAATGATTCCTTCAGATGCCAACACAACAAAATATTAAATAAGAAACCTTCAACAATTTTTGTTTCTTATGGGTATTAGGCAGCACAAAATGTAGAAAAAGTTAACTTTTCCTTCCCCCAACAACCAACTGCACACAGTTACTTCTTTAAAATGTTTAAAGTAGACCACCCAAATTCATCTATTTTTCATTCTTTATTTTAAAAAATATTTGAGGGGCCGGTGCTGTAACAGTGGGTAAAAGCCACCACCTGCAGTGCAGACATCCCATATGGGTGCCAGTTTGTATCCCTGCTGCTCCACTTCCAATCCAGCTCTCTGCTATGGCCTAAGAAAGCAGTAGAAGATGGCCCAAGTGCTTGGGCCCCCAACCCATGTGGGAGACCCAGAAGTACCTAGTTCCTGGCTTCGGAAGGGTCCAGCTCTGGTCATTGCAGCCATTTGGGGGAGTGAACCAGAGGACAAAAGACCTCTCTCTGCCCACAACTCTGCAACTCTGCCTTTCAAATAAATAAATAAATATTAAAAAAAAAATTTTTGAGAGGCAGAAACATGGAGAGAGAGGGATAGAAAGGCAGAGAGAGCTCCCATCCACTCATTTATGGCCCCAAATGCCCACATTACATTTGGCTAAGCCAGAGCCAAACCTGGGAGCTGGGAACATAATTCAGGTCTCCAGTGTGGGTGGCAGAAACCAACATCTAGGGCCACCATCTCAGGGTCTGCATTAGCAGGAAGCTGAATTCCGGAGCGGGAGCCAGGTATCAAACCTCTGATATGGGACGTGGGCATCATGGCCTCTAGTTAGCACCCACCACAGAGATTAATTACAGTTTTATAAATAACTTTGAAAAGGAGCATTAGCGAGAATAAACATAAGGTACCATGACAGGGAGAGTAAGGATCATTTATTAAACATGACATTTTAAAAGACATTTTTGGCCTTTGTTTCAAAAAAGGTTAATGAGGTCTTATGTTTTAAAATAATTATTATTCCTACAACAATGTAGAATTAACAGTTTTTTTTAACAAACCACAACTTATTATTTTAGGAAGCATATTCCCATAAATATATTCATATGCATTACTCCAAAGAGTATGCTAAGAGTATGTTTTAAGCTGGTTAATAATATAAACTGACTATGCCATTAAATTCTCTTACTAAATCCTATTAATAATTATTACAGGTTAGAAACATTTCTGGCTAGAATACGTTTTAGAAGATTAGTAAGAATTTTTAGAAGATCGATAATTACATCTCAGAAACAAGAGAATTCTTCATTCACTGTCCGTTCCCCATTTCTACTTCTCAGAAAAACAAAATTGTGACCTCTGTACAGAACTCTGTAGGGACCCTGTATATGCTCAGCCACCAATACTATTCACAAAACACAATGAAACAAACCCGGCCAGGAAGCATTCATGCCCTTAATATCAAGTGTAGATTTGTAAAGTTTCTACTTTGATGGCTTAGCTCCTAATTGTTCAACCCTAATGCTGCATTATTGTAAACATCTCAACTTAATATTTAATATAGAAATCTATCTTATACAGTCTCTGGTATTCATTCAATCAATATATTATTTATATATCATAAGGTAATATTCCACATGTAAAAGAAAAAACAAAGTAACAGAGCCACTGACCTCAGTGCCTTTATTTTGGTGGCAATATTTGCCACTGTAGAAATAAAACTTCACTGTGTAAGCATAACTAATGGTTTTCCATAGTCACACAGTGTTATTACAGATTTAGAATTAAAGGGGGTACTATATGCCTCTAATTTCAAATGAATGGTAGGTTGCCTGCTATGTATTTAATAAAATGAATCAGAAATCTGACTACACAGCCCACTTCCTTCAAGAGATTTTTCACTTAATAGATGAAATCCTTCTGGTATACTGCTTATATAAAAAAGGGCAAGTTCCTGGAATACTGTATAATTTATATATAATGTTTTGGCCAGTATCTTCATTTTTTTTTTATTTTGGCAAAATCATGATGTAACACATGCCCTGATACCTCCCACTTATTCCCTTTTAATTTGTTAAAATATAAATCTTTAAATTCTTCCATATACAAGTGCAACAATAGAGGCAAGTTAACATCTCTATACAAATTATAGAACTTGAATATCTGCACTGTTGTTACTAAAAGATACTTAGGGAAAATAAGGTTGCAAACAGTGGTCAGTAATGAAATACTTTTGCAAAATTTGTTGCAGCAGGAATCTATACTGGGACTTAGTTCAAGATAATTATTTCTAAAAGCAGATACACATCACTATACTAGAGAGGCATATTTAAGAGCACACATACATATAACAGCACTGTACCAAGTATGCAGAAGTAAAGGGCTTTTCAACTTTATATTCTGAAATAATTTTTTAAAGATTTATTTTATTTATTTGAAAGACAAAGTTACAGAGAGACAGGGACTCCCCAAATGGCCACAATAGCTAGGGCTGGGCCAGGACAAAGTCAGTAGCCCAGAGCTCCAACCAGGTCTCCCACATGGGTGGCAGGGGCCCAAGTACTTGAGCCATCTTCTGCTGCTTTCCCAAGAGCATTATCAGGGATCTGGACTGGAAGCTCAGTAGCCAGAAACTGAACCAGCACTCACATGGAATGCTGGCATCACAGGCACCTGCTTATCTTTCGCACTTCAATGCTGGCCCCATTGAAATATCTTTGTACTTACAGAAAAGTTGCAATAATAACAGGATTCCCCACGTACCTGTCAACTGTGTTCCTCAAATGGAGTATCATAGGTAACTATAGCAGTTATCAAGCCGTACATTTAACACTGTTTCAAACAATTAAACTGTAGACCTTACTCAAATTTCACCACTTGTACCCCTGATTCTATTCTAGAATCTTGCCCAGGATCCCACTTTCCCTTTGCTTCTCATGTCTCCTCAGTTTCCTGCAATATGTGACAAGTATCTGTCTTTCATGATCCCAACATTTCTAGAGTATCAGTCAATTAGTCTGTGGGATATGCCTACATTTAGGTTTCTCTAATGTTTTCTCATGATGCCACTAAGGCTATATCCATGTTTAACAAGAACATCATAGAAGTGACTTGCCCACCTCACTGGATCATAACACACCAGGTTAATATGTCTCACTACTGACAACGTCAACCTTTATCACTTTGTGTCTGCCAGCATTCTCCATAAAGTCATTACTTTCCTATTTAAAATTATTAAATACCTTGAGGAGACACTTTAAGGCTATGCAACTATTCCATTTCTTCTAAAACTTCCACTTTTTCTTGGCATCCATTGATGAATCTTGCCTGTAGCAACGATTACGATGGTGACTTCCTATTTCCCTCATTCTGTCCATGTTTACTCCCCGTAATTCAGAAGAATTTTTTTAACTATATCAAACAGTACAGACCCTAAAAATTTTGAAAAAAGTTAAATAAAAGAAAAACTGACACAATGTATGTACTGGACAACAGTTTCATCTTCAGCTAGAATGACCTTAAACTCCCTGAATCACATGTCTAGCAGTTCCTTTTTGAAGGATCTGTGTTTGAGTTAGTTGCTAATGACATCTGTCAGCAGCTGTAGTGTTTTGTTTTTATATAATTGTAGCCTCATTTTTTATTGCAAGTAATGCATCACGATGCATATTTAAGGTTTTCCAAATAAAGAGTCTTGAACAATCTATTTTAAAGTAGCTAATATCACAGCACATTTGAGGCTAAGGGGTAAGCATTCCTCAGGAACCAAAACAACGAGGACAGCAAATATTCTTACCTTGCAAATCTAATCTCATCCCTCAACCAGAAACCTTGCCACATGAGCATAAAACTATACTGTAAGGAGAGACGCCTGAGAACACTGAATTACAGAACTATGCTTCTTAAGACTGTAATTCCTAAGACAGGAAGAGGACCTGCTAATATGATGCACAACCTTAAATTATTCACTTGTTCTTTCACAAAAAGAAAAGCCAATCAATCTAATGCTACAAGACTTCCAATTTATATATAAAGGTTTCAAGAAAATGACTTATTTATCAAAACTTTACTTTCTGTGTTCATTAAAAACTTCAGTCACATATTGAGGTCAACGAATGTCAACCTACTATGTAAAAGTCCTACTTTTTAATATTTAAAGTTGTCTAGAATTATTTCATCAGGTAATGTGAATGAACTATTATTTAGTCTCAAGAAAATTTCAATGACTATAGCAAAGCCTTTTTAATCTAACCTCAGACTATAGCAAAACCTTTTTAATCTAACCTCATTTTCTTCAAATTAAGGTCACAGTAAAATAGCAACTTGTACAGTGCCTGACATATGATAGTTATATAAGGTATTATTGAAACAGGTTCATAACTTTTTAAAAAGGTTTATTTATTTAAAAGTCAGGGTAACAGAGAGAGAGCGAGCGAGAGAAAGCAGTCTTCCATCTACTGGTTCACTCCTCAGATGCCCAACAGCCAGAGCTGGCTCAGACCAAATCCAGGAGCCAGGAACTCAATCTGGGTCTCCCACATGGGTGACAGGGGCTCAAGTACTTGGATCATCATCTGCTATTTTCTCAAGCACATTAACAAGAAGCTGAACTGGAAGCAGAGTAGCAGGGATTTGAACCAGTGTCCTGATATGGGATGCTGGCATTGCAAATGGCAGCCCAACCCACTGCACCACACCAACCCCCAAAATTTCTTGGGGCAGGTCTGACACAGCAGATTAACCTATCACTTGGGATACCCACATCCCACACTGAGTGCACTGAATGCCAGTTCAATACCTGCTGCTGTGCTTCCTAACCAGCTTCCTGCTAATACATCCCTGGATGAAATAGATGATGGCACAGGAACTGGGTTCCTGCTACCCACGTGGAAGACCTGGATGGAGTTCCAGCTTTCTGGTTTCACCTGGCTCAGCCCTAGCTATTGTAGGCATTTGGGGAGTGAACCAGAGGATGGAAGATTTTGCTCTCCCCTCTCCATCTCTCTGTCTGACATTCTGCCTTGCAGTTAGATGAAAATAATTTTAAAAATAAATTAAAATGATTTAAAAAATAGACTAGATGACATGGAAATCTAGTATTGAAGTTTATCATCTAAAAGTTACAAGAGTTTTTTAAAGGATATCAAGTCACTTCTTAAAGTGATTTATTTCGCAGGCGCCGCGGCTCACTAGGCTAATCCTCAGCCTTGCAGCGCCAGCACACCGGGTTCTAGTACCGGTCGGGGCGCCGGATTCTGTCCCGGTTGCCCCTCTTCCAGGCCAGCTCTCTGCTGTGGCCAGGGAGTGCAGTGGAGGATGGCCCAGGTGCTTGGGCCCTGCACCCCATGGGAGACCAAGAGAAGCACCTGGCTCCTGGCTTTGGATCAGCACGGTGCGCCAGCCGTGGTGGCCATTGGAGGGTGAACCAACGACAAAAGGAAGACCTTTCTCTCTGTCTCTCTCTCTCTCTTACTGTCCACTCTGCCTGTTAAAAAAAAAAAAATTAAAGTGATTTATTTCATAATAGACATGTGGGTTATAAAAACAGATGAGAAAATGGGAAATCCGACTCATATTTCTGATCTTAAAAAATTACTATCATGATGAGTCCTGGAAACTATTGGAGGATTATAGCTGCAAGATTTAAGATGACTCCATTTTTGGTTGTAAATGTTAACTTATTAAAAACAAAAACAAAATATTCTTGGTCTAAAACATGGGCCTAAGCATGCCTTTGTTTAAGAATCTCACCTAACTATTAAATGGGATTACTGGGTAAATTGTGGTGGTTAATTTCTGACAAATTTCATAGAAAGTTTACTATGTATCTAATTCATATTTGTACATTCTTTAAAAATAAAAATAAGGATTACTTTAATACAGCATATTGCAAGCCTATTCTTTCAAAAATTGCTTCATACTAGAATTTATTTTAAAATGAGTAGAAAGAAGGAAATTGGTATGCAATGATAAATCTATGCTTAGCAAAGAAAGTCACAGAAAATGGTTTCCTATTTTCTCTGATACCAAATGACCAGAGGATAATTCTAACCAGCAGGGGGAGATACAAAGGAGAGTACTAAGACAAAGAACAGGCTACAGGCAAGAAAAGCAGTTGTAATTATAGCTGGGAACACGGAATTTGTTAAAGGAAGTCTACTGTATAATTATATTTGAAAATTTAGCAAGATGCCCAGAGGCTGACTCGCAGCTGTCAGGAACTGGTAACTCCACTTCTGTTCATGCAACGACCACTCCGGCAACTAAATCCTCTCTCCAGACATTGCTCGAACTGACATTTGGAGTACAAGGACAGATCTTCTCATCTAACTTTTTTCTGTAATGGATGAAAGCATCTATTTCAACACAGTAACCTTTCTCTTCAGAGAAAAAGGTTTTAAAGTTTTTGGTTCTCTTTCCCTCAGTGAGCCAGACATTCTCACAGCAAAGATGTTAAGGAGATCCAAGTCTATTACTGAATTGGACTTGCTCAATATGACTATCACCACAACTCCACATTCAGCATACTTACAGCAAAATTCATTTCCCATTACCCTAACCCTGTCTCTGAACTCTTTCTCTTTTCTCCCACTTACTCATTCTTTCCAATGATACCAGTATTCTCTCAGTTGAGCATGAAAACTCAAATTTACCTTTGCTCTTTACCCTTCCTAACCTCAAGGCATCAAATCCTATTAATTTTCCTTTCATCAATGAAAAGATATGTTGAAAACCAAACCCCTAGTACTACAAAATGTGACTTTATTGAAAATAAGGTCTCTTACAGAGATAATCAAATTAAAATGAGGTCAACACGTGGATTCTAATCCAACATGACGGGCATCCTTATAAAAAGGGGAAATGCAGACACAGGCCCTCAGAGGGAATAATACATGAAGACATGCAAAAAGATGGTCACGTCACTAGAATAACAAACTGAGGAACACCAAAGACTGCCTGCAAACAACAGAAGTTAGAAGCAACAAGCAGTGGTCCTCCCACAGATCCTTTGGTTGACACCTTATTTTTGGATTTTTTTAGCCTCTAGGGCTGAGACAATAAATTTCTGTTGTTTTAAGTTATCAAGTTCATTGGTACTTTGTTACGCCAGTCCCACTTATCCCGTTTTGTGTTGCAGTGACAGCATATCACAGACTGGCACATTTATATACAATAGAAATGTATTTTTCTCAGTTCTGGAGGCTGGAAGTCTAAGAACATGGTGCCAGTATCTGCTAAGAGCCATCTTGCTGCATCATCCCACGAAGAAAAGGCAAGAAAGCAAATGCAGACCAGGGATAGGAAGGGAGCCAAACTCAACCTTTTATCAGGAAGCCACTCCTCAATCACAGCTAATCCATTCATGAGGATGAAGTCCTCATGACCTAATCACTTTTTTTTTTTCATTAAAAAAAATTGTTTATTATTTTAAAGTCAGAGTTGCAGAGAGAGATCTTCCATCCTCCGCTTCACTCCTCAAATGCCGGCAAGAGCAGAGGCTGGGAGAGACTAAAACCAGGAGCCAGGAGCCTCTTCCAGGCCTCCCATGTGGGAGACAGCGGCTGAAGCACTTGGCCATCCTCTGCTGCTTTTCCCAGGCCATTAGAAGGGAGCTGAATCAGAAGTGGAACAGCTGGGACTTAAACCGATGCCCACATGGGATGCTGGTGTCTTTCCCCACTATGCTTAATCACCTCATAAAGGTCCCACACCATGGCATGGTTGCACTGAGGACTAAGTTTCTGACACACAAAATTTGGGAGTAACATTGAAACCAGAGCTCAGAGCTACAAAAAGAATACAGCACCATAAACTCAATTTGGACTCAGTTTTCCACCGGTCTCCTGCCAAAAATCCTACTCTTTAACTAGAAAAGTTCCCCACCTATTCATCTGGCTATGTCAGAATAATAAGTATCACTCTTAATCTGCATTCAACCAATTGCTAAGGCCTAGGCCTGTTTCCTAAATACTTTATACCTCTTTAATCCAGCCCTGTTTCTGTCTATATCACTAGTCTAGTTCAGGCAATCATCACCATAGCCCTAGATTACAGTCAACCAAATGATAATCACACCTACAGTCCTGCTCCTCTAATTGATTATCTTTGGCAACCAGACTCGTCCAGTGTTATGATGTTGGTTAAGCAGCCCAAGTCCAACACCAGACTGCCTGGGATCAATACCTGGCTCTGCCTCTTGACTCTGGCTTCCTGCTAATGCACATCCTGAGAGGCAGTGATGATTGTAATCAGGTTTCCATCATCCACCAGGGTGATCTGGTTGAGTTCCCTGCTAGTGTTCAGGAGAGATAGCCAGTGGATGGAAGTTCTGTGTGTGTGTATGTGTCTGCCACTCAAATAAACAAATTTTAAAACATAAAAATAAAGAGACACCAGAGGAAGTTGAGTACTTTGTCTTGATATTCACTGTAAACGAATCACTTTGATGTAATGTAGAGAATAAAGTTGTGTGTGGGTGTACAAAATGAGATCAGCTGAGATGCTTGCCACAAAGCCCCGTTAAGAGATAACAGTGATGTGGAATGAGGCAGGGGTAATGAGAAATGCCTGGATTCTGAAAATGATGACATATATGCAAATCTATATGGATATGACTTTGGTTAAATAAATTGTCTTTACCAATTTAATAAATTTAAAAATCAAAAAATAATAAAGCAATGATAACAAATGAATAAATGATGATTTTTACTTCCTCACTCCCTATATATAAAAATTTCACAAGGAAAAGGGGGAAGGCAGGGCTCCTTAAGTTGAATGGAGTTCTGTAAAGAAACCAGAAACAAGAGGGCACTGTCATAGGGGGAGTAAAGCTTCTGCTTGGAAAGCCCACATCCGATTATCAGAGAGTTTAGGATCACGTCCAGCCTCTACTTCTGATCCAGTTTCCTATTAATGTACCCAGGGAGGCAGCAAATGATGGCTCAAATATGTGGGTTCCTAACACCCACACTGGAAGACCCAGAAAGAGTTCTGTGTCTTGGCTTTGACTTAGACCCGGCCCGGTTCCAACGTCACAGGCATCTGGGAAGTGAACCTGCAGATAGAAGATCTCCCCCTTTCCATCTCTGCCACTTTTCCTTTCTGTGGGGAGCAACTGGGAGCAACTCGGACTAGACTAAGTTACTGGAATTAAGACTTATTCTATGCATCTGCTCTCCCACAATATGGCGCTGGGAGAGGAGGAAACAGCTTCTACACAGCTGCCTCCAGTTCAACCAATAAACTGTAGGACCTGCTCCTGATTGCAGGAGAGCAGCGTACTCGGCATGTGGGTAGCAGAGTTGGGATTGGTGGAAGAGGACTATAAAGGAGGAGAGAGACAACATGCACCAGGAACATCTATCTGAAGGAACACCTGTGCAGCCCCCGAGAGAGCCGGCCGGCGGTGTGCCGCTCCCCTGCGGAAGTGGGGAAAGTGGCAGGGGGAACCGCCCTTCCACGGAGGTGGAAGGGACGGTAGCCAACCCGGGAAGAACCAGCAGCAAACCCGGGGAGGGCCGAGCAGACAAAAGAACAGCGCAGGGTCCTGTGTCGTTCCTCCATGAAGAGGGGGAGCGACATAATGGTGCCGTGACTCGGATAGGAAACCTAGGCAGGGTTTAGTGTCGTTCCTCCATGAAGAGGGGGAGCGACACCTTTCAAATAAATAAAATACATAAATGAACTGAAAAATGAAACCACCATCCACGGTTGAATTCAGATGTAAACATACTGACAGTGGTGTCTTAACCACGTGGCCAAATGCCTGCATCCAACGTGACACAACAGGTTAACCCACCACCAGGGATGCCTTCATCATATGCTGCAGTGCTTGAGATCTGCTCCTATCTCTGCTTGCCAACCAGCGTCGTTCTAATCAGTATAATGGGGATAGGAGATGACTTGGGTTCATGCCACCAACATGGGAGACCAGGCTGGGGTCTGGAACGCAGGCTTAGGCCTGGCTCATCCCCACCTGCTGCCAAGCATTTGGGAAGTAAATCTATACATGCAAGTGTACACTCTCCAGACCACTCCTCCCACCACTCTGCTTTTCAAATAAGTAAATAAACAAAAGTTTAAAAAAACAAGATTTGATTTTAAATCACAGATGAACCAATTCCCACTCCTATTTGATGGAAATGTATTCAAAGATTATACACAAATTTCTTAAGTGTCTCAAGATGAAGCAAAGTGGACTTAAGAAAACCCTTAAGGCACCTGATGGGGCCAGCGTTGTGGCATAGTGGATAAAGCTGCTGCATGCAATGCCGGTATCCCATATGGGCACCAGTTCCAGTCCCAACTGCTCCACTTCCTATCCAGTTCCCTGCTAATGGCCTAGGAAAAGCAACACAACATGGCCCAAGTGCTTAGGTCCCTGCCAGCCATGTGAGAGACCTAGGAAGTTCCTGGCTCCTGGCTTTGGCCTGGCCCAACTCTGGCCATTGTGGCCATCTGGAGAATGACCAACTCTTTCAAATAAATAATTAAATCTGAAAGAATAAAAAAGACACCTGATGTATCCTAAGTACAGACTTTCTATTCTCACTTGCCATCTCATTACAAGTTCCTAGTAGAATTATCTTCCCTCTTTTCTTTATATGGGAGAAGTATAAAGTATTTTTGAAAATCATACATTACATTTATCTAGCATGTGAAAATAAATCACAACAGAAGGTTCAAAACTATATCAAGAATCTCAAATCTGAAATGAAAAAAAAAATAAGTTTAAAAAACTTCCTTAAACTGTTCTTCAGGTATTTATTACAGATGTTTCCCTTAAACATGTAAATTTCCTGTATGTTGAGAGATAAACTGCCCAAAATAAAGACAAAGCAATACAACAAAATCTCATAGCACATGAAACACAACAAATTCACAGACTGTGGCAATGTATCTTGCTATCCTTATAATTGGAAAAATAGGTAGCTGTCAATAATCAAGTCCAGAAAAAAAAATTCATGAAAATGACAAATACTTCCAGGTTTTAATACATAACTCATTCTGACATTTAAAATCTACAAAGAATAATTTGCTCTGAATATTGTGATAAGCTGATTATTCTACAACAAAATTAGACTTTTTCAATCAAATGAAAACCAGAGGAAATTAAAGAATGCCCAAACCAGAAAGTCTGTTAGAATTAACCACATACGCCAACAGTTTAACAAATTCCCATACATACATGTTCATAGCACCACTATTCACAATAGCCAAAAGACACAAACAGCCAAATGTCCATCAGGACATGAACAGAAAAACCACAGTATATACATACAATGATACAGATGAATACATATTATTCAGCCATAGAAAGTAGTATTGAAACATGCTAAAATGTGGATGAGTTTCAAAAACACTGTGCTAACTCAAGGAAGCCAGAAAGAACGGTCACTAACTGTACAATTCCACTGTATGACATAGCCAGAATAGGTAAAACCACAAAATCGGAATATAGCTTAGGGGTGGGGAGGATGAGAAGGAGAAATGGGGAACAAGTGATTAATGGGTACAGGTTTCTTTTCCAGGCAATGAAAAGGCATTGCAACTAGACAAAGGTTGTGGGTTACACAATACTGTAAATGTACTAAAATGTGAATCTCATCTAAATAAATAAAGCTGCCACATGATCAGTAATAAGGCATCATACACTACTAATGTATATACAGGGTATACCTGAGGAGATCACCTGTTCAGGATTCATGTAGAACTTCATTTGATCAGGAGAAAATATAAGAAAGTTACAAATTGAAGGAAATTCTACACATAACTGATCAGCACTCTTCAAAGGCGTCAAAGTCATGAAAGACAAACAAAGACTGTAGAATTATCACACACTAGGGGAGACTAAAGAGACATGACCATTAAATGCTATGTAGACTCATACATTGGTTTTTGAGACAGAAAAGGAGAATACTAGAAAAATTGGTAATATTTGCATGAAGTCTGCAATGTAATTATTATTACTGTAACAATGGTAATTTCTTAGTTTTTAAAATTATACTATAGTTATATAAGATGTTAATATCAGGAAAAGTTGGGTGAAAGGTACTATTTCTACAGCTCTAAGATTATTTAAAAGAAAAACAGTGTAAAAAAGGAATGGAAGGAAAGAGAAGAATGTGGCCTTGCAACAGACCTTTAACCTCCTTCACAAACGTCTATGTTAGAAAAGTATTGTCAGGGCCGGTGCTGTGGCGCAACAGGTTGAAGCCCTGGCCTGAAGCACCCCCATCCCATATGGGCAGCGGTTCTAGTCCCGGCTGCTCCACTTCCAATCCAGCTCTCTACTATGGCCTGGGATAGCAGAACATGGCCCAAGTTCTTGGGCCCCTGCACCCACGTGAGAGACCCGGAAGAAGCTCCTGGCTTCAGATCGGCACAGCTCAAACCGTTGCGGCCATCTGGGGAGTGAATCAGCGGATGGAAGACCTCTGTCTCTGTCTCTATCTCTCTCTATAACTCTTTCAAATAAATAAAATAAATCTTAAAAAGAAAAGAAAGAGAAGTATTGTATTAAATTAATAAGAAGTAAAGGGGTTATTTTAATGGCAAGATTTAATACATACAATTTGCATCTACCAAACATACAAATTCATTTTAGGATGAGGGGGAAGATTTCCTCAGTTAAGTCAAGAGTAACTGAATTTTAGATATCAGGTTAAAATAGTTATTAACATTTTCAACAGAAGCCTTCAAAATTGAAATAAGCAAAGTCAAAGGAAATATTAAAACAAAACATTATTATAATTCATTCAGGCTACAACAACATTTTAAATTTAGTATTAAAATGAGGAAAGTACATTTATTTTAGCTGAATGACTAGAATAACACTGACAAATCAGTTTGATACTTTGATCAGATCTAACTTTACTTTAGATCTATAACCTTGTCCTTGGATACATTATAATTAAAAAAAAAACTTAAAAAGAGATTTTTGATATACAATTAACCAGTTAGTACATAAAACTTCCCATTGCCATAGCATTTATTCAGAAGGTAACTTCCTCCTGAAAACAGTGTATACACTGACCAGAAGGATCAATGCTTAAAATGAAGCCCACTGCTTCTTTGGGGGACATCGGATGCAGAATGTCCCCAGAAGATCCATGTATTAAAATTTGGTCTCTTAAGTCTGATCCTAAGGATAGAAAGAGGATGAGAACTTTGCCCCACTGTGTTCTTTAGAGATGACCTTCGGAAGCAGACTGAATTGGCTGGTGATGATGAAGCCCGATTAAACTTTGATGGCTTTCTGAGAGTACACAGGCAAAGACACACAGAGACCCCTGTAATTTGTCACGTGATGCTCTGTCCCACTAGGAACTATGCTAGCATGAACATCATAACCATAGGCTGAACAATGGGGCCTTCCAGATCTTGGACTTGAACTTCCAAAACTGAGCTGAACAGGCCTTTTGTGTGTGTGTGTGTGTGTGTGTGTGTGTGAAGTTAGCTGCCTTAGGTATTTTGTTGCCATAATGAAAAGTTGACTAATATACCCAACAACACAAGTTCTGTCAACTTTCTAATGTTATTAATCACATTTAACATCCTGCCATCCAAATACTATATGTGACTACAGGTAACTCACACTGATAAGATAATCATCTTCTTAAATCTGCTGATTGCTAATAGAAGAGACATTTAAATAAGTAAATTTTAAGAACCACACATTCTCATTCTCAGAAGGGGCCAAACCCACTGACACCTTGATTTCAGACTTCTGGTCCCTAGAACTATATGATAATAAATTGATAATTAAGCCCCCTAGCCTGTACTGTTTAATCACAGTTGCCTTAGGAAACCAATACCGCTATTTAGCAAATTAAACAGAAAATTCATGCTAACACGACAGACTTCCCTGGAACTGTAGTCAGATTAAAGGCAGCCATTTTCTGAGCCCCTATAGGCCAATACACTGAAGTTGACCACCATGATCATCCTCTAACAGGGATGGGGAACTGTTTTTCTGCCAAGGACCACCTGGATATTTATAACATCATTCTAGGGTCATAAAAATTATCAATTTAAAAATAAGCCTACTATTGATTTATTGGATTTTGAGTACCATCTGTGATTGCCTTTTCAAGGCCAGACCATATGAATTCATAGGCATTATATGGTATACAGGCCAGATGTTCTCCACCCTGCAAAGAAGCCCCACCTTGAACCCTATTTCTGCAGCATGCCTATCAGCTCTATACCACACCAAAACAATGAACGAGACCTTGAGTGAGTACCAGGTTGATGTTCCTCACTAAACTGGAACCTTCGTCACCTAGTTTAAAAGAAGGGCCGCCTAAAATTCTCTGTGCCTCTCAAATGTCTTTAAAAATCTCTGGAGAAATCTGCCTTCTGTCTTGGTTACTGCAACAGAACATAAGAATGCAAGACAAAATGATATGGAAACATAAATTCCTATTGGCAACCAGACAGCTAGATGGTATACAGAGTAAAAGTGAAGGCCATTGTGATGTATTTCCTTAAAACCAACATCACTTCCTCTAAAGTCAAATCATTCCCATCTGATTCCCACATATCTTCCTGCTATACACACAGCTTTGAAACCTGAACTCACTTCAGACACAAATGCAAGGTGTCCAGCGCGTAACAAATCTTCCCAGGCAGCTGAATCAATTAATTCACAAGCTTTTATCGGGATTCTGCTCCCAGGCAAGGTTCCCCGGTCCCAACAGAGCAGGGGCCAGGGAAGTCATGCGTCAAAGGTTGGGAGGGTTCCTTTTATAGATACAGGGCGTGGGGGTTAAAGGTTGAGGCAGGTCTAATCCTCACTGTTTGACCTTTAGGCACCCATGGGGACACTGACAAGGACTTTTCTTCCCCAGAAGTGTGGTTAGGGACTCTCCATTCCCGGAAGTATAGGCCTTCCCTCCTTGTGGATCCCAAAGCTACCAACAATTCAAAGTAAAACAGAAGGAAAGATCAGCAAGACCCCACCCTTAAGGAACTCATTCTAGGCTATACCAAATACTTTCAAATATGACCTTATTTCATGTGCTCGATGCATGTCATCTATTTTCATACTTTTTTTTCACTAGGAAAGGATAAACTAAATTATTTCAGTTCTCTCAAACATACAAACATATAGAAATATATGTTCAAATGGAAGAATTCAAGCACCTAGCTCACAGTGGCGATAGTGCAACATACGGCCTTATCAAGGGGCAACAGGATGGCTGGCTCTCAAATGTGTCATGGGAAGGCAGTCATCACCCTAAGGATCTATTAGGCTCCAGGTTTGGCCTTCATTCACAGTGACTAGAAATGGAATTCTGATAGAAATTTGCCCAAGGACACACAACTAGCATGTAACAAGGCCAGAATATGAACCTTGTCTGCTCAAGTCTTAATCATTATTCCACCTGCAATGAAAACACTGAGTATAAATGTGCAACTCCCTGCAGATACATTCAGAATATTTAAAATCTTCCCCTGCAATGAGCACTACCAAATTCAACCTTTGGCCTCTCCTTTTACAAGGATGGCAGACCACTCCACTCCCACCATCAGGGGACATATTCCTTCTTTAGCTGCATCAATACAATGAATGAAGTAAATGGCCGAGATTTGCAAGCCCATCAGTCATTTTGCTTCTTTAAAGACATGGAATCTGGAGCCAGCATTGTGGCACAGCAGGAAGTCACCATCTGCAATACCAGCATCCTACATGGGCACCAGTTTGTATCTAGGCTGCTCTCCCAATCCAGCTCTCTGGTAATGGCCTTGGGAAAAGCAGTGCAACATGGCCCAAGTAGTGGGGCCCCTGCTACCATGGGCCCTAGCTACCAATGTGGGAGACAGAAAAGAAAACTCCTGGCTTTGATCTGGCACAGAGCTAGCCATTGCAGCCATCTGGGGAATGAACCAGAGGATGAAGACCTCTCTGTCTGTCCCTCTCTCTGTATAACTCTAATTTTCAAATAAATTAATCTTTAAAAAATGGAATTTTTGGATCAGCTTTTCCCTGTGTAGATTTTAAACTCTCAAAATCTGCTTATTCAGCAAAATTCACTGCTGAAAATAAAGCTGTTTCATGCAAAAACATAAATGTACTTAGGTATGTACACAATTATTCCACTATACACTGTTCATTAAATTATGTATTTCATTTCCTGCTATGTGCACTACTATATATATTGTTTAAATGCTAAAAATATTAAGATGATAATACCAGTTTGTCCTCAAGTATATCAAAAACCTAGCAGAAGGGAGTTAAGCTTAGAAAAAATTACAAGTACTCTTGGTAAACAGCAGTCCAGAACAGGGAATATCTAACAGGATATTCAGAAAAACAGAGCAAACAAGATTAAATCGAAATAGCAGAAGGGAATTAAAAGGCCTAGCTGAAAAAAATAAAAATACAAATACATGTCAATGTAGAAAAGTGAAAGAGAAAACTAAAGTTTCCAAGTCAAGGAAAAGGTAAGCTGCTCAAAATTATTACATGGGGGCAAGAAGGTCAGACCATGAAAGCGTTAACAATCTTTTGTCTATTCTTGATATCTGAGACAGTTACAGTTCTTATTACAAAAGAAATCCTCAGTTGGTAGAGAGCTTAAAACATGGCTTGGGATACCCATATTCCATCTCAGACTGCCTGGGTTTGAGTCTTGGCTCTGCTCCCACATCCAGCACACCCAGAAAGGCACCAGATGGTTAGATCCCTGCCAAACATGTGAATGACCTGGATTGGAATCCTAGAAAGCGGCTTTGGTCTGGTCCAGCTCCAGCTGTTATGGGCATTTGGAGAGTGATCCTGAGAATGGAGCTCTCCTTGTTTCTGCCAGTTGTGTCCATCCTTAAGAAGTAAACATTCCCTGTCACAACTGAGACAAGAAATGCCATTGCAGGCGCTGATGCTGTGGCACAGTGGGTAAAGCCACCCCCTAGAGCGCCAGCATCCCATATGGACTCCAGATCGAGTCCCAGCTGCTCCATTTCCAATCCAGCTCTCTGTGATGGCCCGGGAAAGCAGTATAAGATGGCCCCAAGTCCCTGAATTCAAGTGGGAGACCAGAGCAAGCTCCAGGCTCCTGGCTTCAGATCAGCCCAGTTTCGGCCAACACGGCCATTTGAGGAGTGAATCTGCAGATGGAAGACCTCTCTCTGTCTTTCTCTCTCTTTCTCTCTGGCTCTGCTTCTCTGTAACTCTGCCTTTCAAATAAATTAATTAATTAAAAAAAAAAAAAAAAGAAATTGCCATTGCAGAGAATGGGGAGGGAAATTTTATAAAGAATCAGAAGGCAGGGCTGGCATTGTGACACAGCAGGTTAAGTTGTCACCTGTGATGCCGGCATCCCATATGGGTGCTAGTTCATGTCCCAGCTCCTCCACTTCCAATCCAGCTCCCTGCTAATGCCCTAGGAAAAGTAGCGCAATACAGCCCAAGTGTTTGGGTCCCTGCTACCCATGTGGGAGACAAGATGAAGCTCCTGGCTTCTGGCTTTGTCTTGGCCCAGGCCTGGCCATTACATCCATCTGTGGAGTGAACCAGCAAAGGGAACATCTCTATGTCTCTCCTTCTCTAACTCTGACATTCAAACAAATAAATAAATCTTTAAAAAAAAAAAAATAGAACTACATGATGAGATCTACCACTGAAAACTGTTTTGAGATTATACGTTTCATATTCCTACTTTGGAATAGTACGAAGCTCTCAAAACAGAATGAGTGGAACTACATACTCACGTGGAAAGAAGCTAAGGTCAAAAACAAAAAATCAATTGGGGCCGGCACTGTGGCGCAGCGGGTTAATGCCCTGGCCTGCAGTGCCGGCATCCCATATGGGCACCGGTTCAAGTCCTGGATGCTCCACTTCTGATCCAGCTCTCTGCTATGGCCAGGGATAGCAGTAGAAGATGGCCCAAGTCCTTGGGCCCCGGTACCCATGTGGGAGACCTGGAAGTAGTTCCTGGCTCCTGGCTTCAGATTGGTGCAGCTCTAGCTGTTGCAGCCAACTGGGGAGTGAACCACTGGATGGAAGACCTCTCTCTCTCTGTGTGTCTCTCCTCTCTCTGTATAACTCTTTCAAATAAATAAATAAATCCTAAAAAAAAAAAAAAAAGATGGCAGAATAATATGCATCATATGACTTCCAGTACAGAGATTAGTGAGTCAGAAGAAAATATAAATAAGGTCCAAACCAGAATATGGAGAAATAACTCCAGAGAAAAATATGAGGAACAATCTACAAACCCTGGTAAATGAAGAAATGAAGAGAGCAAGAATGCTTGAAATGCCTTGACTGGCTTAACCCTTAAAATAGTATATAGATTCCTTGTTTACTCTGCCAGCTTTAAAAACCTCTAATTTGTCATAAATTTCAAATTAGTGGTATTTGCAATAGCACATTTCTGACACATGAAGGAGAAAAAGAAATTTAAGAACAGTGGACAAACTGGAAGGAAAACACAGCCTTTGCCCTACAGGAAACCTGCATACAAACTACTATCCAACTGTCAAATTTACATTTGCTCCAATACTCATTGAAAATTTTTTGTCTTATATACAAATGTTTCCTAACCTAAATACAGGATAAGATCTTTCTGCCATGAATTTACAACTTTTTATCTCCAATACCCAATCTTAGTCATTAAAACTTAACTATCTGTATATACTTCAATTTTACAAGAAGTGGGGGAAAAGCCTTAGCTACACATGATAGGGCAGGCTACTGAGCACAATGGGTCCACAGAACTGTACTGCCTCTTTTCAGAAAGAGATAAACATGAGTGATGACAAGACAGTTTCCTTAAAACAATGTCACTAACATATACGCATACTTAACAATACACTGTCCAATACACTGTGCCAGGTAATATGGTGCAAACACACTATCATTCTTCCTGCCAATAACTGCTTTAGAGCTAGATTCATTAAATCAAACAATACATGGTGATAGCTGTTAGGAGGGATAAAGGAGGACATGTTAGGCTGGATAAAGGCTTCTAAATGAAGCCAATAAAACTGAAAGAGGCCGTGGCCGTTGGAGCCATTTTGGGAATGAAACACCAGATGGAGGATCTGTCTATGTGAGTCTTCCTCTCTCTGTAACTCTGCCTTTCAAAGGAATAAAACAAAAATCTTCAAAAACAAAAAAATGGGGTGGGGAGGGACAGCCTTGTGGCATAGCAGGTGGAGCTGCTTCCCATATAGGCACTGGTTTGAATCGCAGATGCTCTACTTCCCATTCAGCTCCCTGCTGATGAGCCTAGGAAAAGAGCAGAAGACAAGTGCTTGGGCCCCGAAACCCACATGGGAGACCCAGATGAAGCTCTTGACTTCAGTCTGGACCAGCCCTGGCCATTGTGGTCATTTGGGGAGTGAACCAGCAGATGGAGGATGGAGCTCTTTCTCTCTCTCTCCCTCTCTAACTCTGCCTTTCAATGAATACAATTAAAAAAAAAAAAACTTAAAAAAAAAACTGAAGAAAAGAACTTTCCATCTTCAAGGAGGAGAAAGATTGTTTCTCAGCTGGAACTAAAGGTTGACTGTTGCTGATAGTAGCCATTTTGTGAACATGAAGGAATAAGTCTAAGAACAAACTCTCATAAAATATTTGGAAGCCAAGCTCTACAGCTGCCTCTACCTATTTCCATAATGGAAGAAAAACTTCATTCTGCAATAAGGCAGATTATTTGAAGGTTTCCATTATTCAAAAGAGACATTAAAGAACTTTTAAGTATTTTAAATAACCTCTAAAAATAAGTACCAATGTGAAAGTTGTTTGAAAGTAGGCAATAACTCTTCATATTTTATAAATTACAATCTTCTGAAGTCTAATGTAAGTTTTCTTAAATCCATTAAGAGTTCAATCACAAAAGTCTAAGTGACCAGTTAACAAATAAATAGATGGATACAGGCTGGCATTACTTGATGGCATAAAACTGTTTACAATACATTTCTCAATAAAGAAAAATTGAATTATAACCCAAGGGTGGGTTAATTTGTACAAATTTTGAATAATGTCATATATATTTCTGAAACAGATGCTTAGAGACTCTGGAAAACCACTGTGCTCAATCAGAAGCCAGATTAAAGTTCCGTCTGGAGCTTAATGGCTCCGTGGTTCTATTACAGTTACCCAAGTCACCAAAATGAGTCTTAATGGTTGCATATCACAGAATCTCTCTCAGAGGTATCTATAGTCTTGTCCACAAAACTAGTAAAACCAAATTGTAAAAATAACCTCATATATGTATACACAGACATATAAGATGCAATAGGTACCCAAACACTACTGTATTTTTCAAGGACACTGAAACGCATGATAGAAAAACCAGAACACTGAGCTTTTCTTGTATGATTTTAGCTGGTTATTCATCAGCATCTTTTGTTTTTACACCCAATTGTTGGCATATCTCAGGTTGACATGGAAAAGACAAAGTTAATTTTCACCTATAATCAGATTCCGGAGTAACTTAGATACCTACAATAATCTCTTTCATATTTTTATTTCTCTTCCTCATATCTTTTCCCAAGCATCAACTTCTAACCATATCAGAAAAAAAATTAATGAGGCCATTTTACCTTTTCATGTATGGAATTTGCCAAGAGCCAGAGAATTTTAGAGCATGTAGGTCTAAAATTCAAGGATCAGCTTCTAGACCGATAATATTCTAAGTATGGTCTAGTTCTACTGCCTCTACATGAAATATTCATTTAAAACATTTTTTAGAGAGCCAGCATTGTGATGTAGCAGGTAAAGCTGCTGCCTGTAATGCCAGCATCCCATATGGGCCCCAGTTTGTATCTCAGCACATCCATTTCTGATTCAGCTCACTACTAATGGCCTGATGGAAAGCAGCACAAGATGGCCCAAGTGCTTGGGCTCCTGCACCCATGTAGGAGACTTGGAAGAAGCTCCTGGCTCCTGGCTTTGGCCTGGCCCAGCGCTGGCCATTGCAGCCATCTGGGGAGTGAACCAGTGGATGGAAGATCGATCTCTCTCTCTCTCTCTGTAAATCCGCCTTTTGAATAAACAAATAAATCTTTTTAAAAAATTTCTAGCAGTATGACAGAGTGATGAGTTTTAACTTGTGTCTGGTTTTTCTTTACTTAGAATAGGCTATAAGGTCAAACTAAAATGCCAAATTCCACATGAAAACGTTTGTTGACCTAACAAGAGAGTTTTGTTTTGTTTTTATTTAGCTGTGACCCAGGTCCTCTGATTAAATGACAATTTATTTGCACCTGTTATCTGGTCAGCCCAGAACACACCTGAGTGTTCAATGAAAGATCCAACTATGCTTCTCAAAATGTAACAACCCTTTTGTTGTAATGAAAACAGTTTAATGAATTACATGGAACAATTTTTTAATGATCTGGAATTGTATAGCATGGTATGGTATGGCATGATATGATAATGATATGACACACAAAAAGCAGAACACATATGGTGTATGTATGTATATACAAATACAGGTCAGGCATCCTTAATTCAAAAATTTGAAAACTTTTCAGTGCTGACATGATGTCACAAGTGGAAAATTCCACACCTAAGTTCATCTGATGGATTGTATCAAAACACAGACTAAAATTATCTTTGGGTTATGTGCATAAGGTATATATAAAACCTAAATGAATTTTGTATTTACATTTGGGAACCATCACTAAAACATCTCATTACATGAACACAAATATTCTTAACTCTGAAAAAAATCTGAAACATTTCCGGACCCACGCATTTCAAAAAAGGGGTATTTAACCTGTCTGTGAATATGCACACATATGTGTGTATCCTGGGATATGATTTAAATTTTATTTCATACAGTGAATGGTTCATGAACCAAAAACACTGTGAATGAAGAGCAGCAACTAGATCAAAATCTTCAGCTCACAGATGCAGAACTCAGACTCAAAGTCACAGTCAGCTGGAAGCAATTCCAGTGCTTTCCTTTATATTCTTGATTGTGAGTTTGTCTGCACATTGAGATCTGCAAAGCCAATACACAGAAAACAAAAAATACTCGTATACCCCAGAGTTAATATTTAAAAATCCTAGATCAACTAAAACTTTATATGTCTTTTTATTTTAAATACTAAAGATGAAAAATGTTTAAATATAATGATACATATTGGATTACATATGAATTTAAAATGGCCCCAAAACAAAACTCCTCAACTCTGTTTTTTAAAAAACTAAAATGCAAATAAAATACAAGGAGGGAAAAAAAAAAAAACACTGAAAACATGCTATAAAAAGGTTGATCTTATGGGCGCTGGGTTCTAGTCCCAGTTGCTCCTCTTCCAGTCCAGCTCTCTGCTGTAGTCTGGGAAGGCAGTGGAGGATACGGGAGACCAGGAGGAAGCACCTGGCTCCTGGCTTCGGACTGGCGCAGCTCCAGCCATTACAGCCATTTGGGGAGTGAACCAACAGAAGACGACCTTTCTCTCTGTCTCTCTGTCTCTCTCTCACTGCCTGTAACTCTACCTGTCAAATAAATAAAAACCTTAAAAAAAAGGTTGATCTTCTTAATATATAAGTTGTACTTTTTCGAAAATATAAGAAAAATACCTAAATATCAGGCAAACAATATTAAGAGTTAAATTGTAATACATGAGAATAGCAAGAGCATTACAAAGTGTACATTAAAACAAGATACTACTTCTCTCCTGTAAGATTAGCAAAGAAGTTTGCTTTTTAAGAACTTTTTTAAAAATATTTATTTATCTGAGAGTTACCAGGATAAAAGGAGAAAGACAGACCTTCCATTTGCTGATGCACTCCCCAAATGACTGCAAGGTCTGGTCCACAACAGCCAGGTCTGGTCCAGGCCAAAGCCAGGATCCTGGAACTTCATCTGGGGCTCCCACATGGGTGGCAGGGGAGACAGCATTTGAGCCATCTGGTTTACCAGATACATTAGCAGGGAGCTGTACTGGAAGTGGAGCACCTGGAACTCGATCTAGCTCTGATGTGGGATGCTGGCATTTCAGGCTTAACCCACTGAGCCAAAACACTGGCCTCTGCTTCTTAAGTACTGTTACTTTTGTTATTGTGAAAAATCAAGGAATCTCAAAATAGCCTGTACAATGTTCCCCAGTGTTTTCTGACAAGGAAACTCATGGGAACGAAACCTGTAAATTTTGACAACATCAAAAGACTTATTATAGGCCGGCGCCACGGCTCACTAGGCTAATCCTCCGCCTAGCGGCGCCAGCACACCGGGTTCTAGTCCCGGTCGGGGCGCCGGATTCTGTCCCGGTTGCCCCTCTTCCAGGCCAGCTCTCTGCTGTGGCCAGGGAGCGCAGTGGAGGATGGCCCAGGTGCTTGGGCCCTGCACCCCATGGGAGACCAGGAAAAGCACCTGGCTCCTGGCTCCTGCCATCGGATCAGCGCGGTGCGCCGGCCGCAGCGCACCGGCCACGGCGGCCATTGGAGGGTGAACCAACGGCAAAGGAAGACCTTTCTCTCTGTCTCTCTCTCTCACTGTCCACTCTGCCTGTCAAAAAATAAAAAAATAAAAAAAAATAAAAAAAAAGACTTATTATAATTACCCTCTTATCCTCTTATTTCACTTCTGGAATTTATCCAATGGAAATAAGGAGGAACACATACAAACATTATTTAAAGTATCAAAAGGGGTAGAAATATAGCATAGTTGGTTAAGCTGCCACTAAGGACACCTCCACCCCACACTGGAGTACCTAGGATAAAATCTCACCTCCACTTCCAATCAAGATTCCTGCTAATGAGCTTGGGAAGTAGATAATGGCACAAATACTTAGGTTCCTGACACCCACATGTGAGACATGCATAGAGTTCTGGATTCCTGGCTTCTGCCTGGCCCAGCCCTGGCTGTTGTGGGCATGTGGGGAGTGAACCAATCAATGAAAGATCTCTGTCTCTCTCTCGCTCTCGTGGGCATGTAGGGAGTAAATCAGCACTCTTTCAAGTAAATAAATAAAACTTTTTTAAAAGTATTTTTAATGCAGTACTGTATACAATACAGTGAATCGTACTGACCCAATTAGACAATTACATTGACCTAAACAGTCATCAATGGTAACTGGTTAAATGAATTATGGCACATACATAAAGTAGAATGTTATGCAACTATTAAAGGCATGATTTAAAGTATTTAGATTTAAAGTAGATTTAAAGATTTACTTTAAATAGATTTAAAGTATTTCCTGCCCATAATATACTCTTCAGTAATATATAATAATCCCATAAATTTGTATTTAAAAATCTTTTAAAACAGATTTAATCTCTCCTTGTTGGTAAACAATAACCCAATATTTTAGAATAGGGACAAAATGCATTTTTACACAGAATTTTCTAATGTGTTCATATAATCAAAATTACACAAGAAAAAATGAAAGAAGGAATGGAACAGAAAGACAAGGAGACAGGAAGGGAGAGAAAGAAGACAGAAGGAAAGCAGGCAGACCAGCAGCCAGAGCTAAATATGGGGAAATCCCACCATAAAGATAAGCTACACAGAGCCACTAGGTTTCGTTAATTACTCCAAACCGAGCAGTAACTAAGGAAAGTTTTCTGACAAGGAAAACACAGCCTCTGAATATCCAGCAGCAGTACATAAAGCAGGCATCAGCACAGATCTCTGCTCTACCCTTTGTACACTATGTGAAGTCATGAGTAATAAAAGTCCTGCCTTTTTATGCAGGAATTGAGCAGAACAGCCAAGAGTGGCAGGCCCATGTGAGGCAGTAAAGGCATTAGCAGCAGCCAGTGCAACATCATCAGAAGTGGCAAAAGAAATGGCTAACTGCAGGTCCTACTGCCATAGAGGAGCCTGAATACAGATAGGAAAAGTAAAATAAACTCCTTCCACAAGGGTAAGAAAGTTAGCTTAGTAGGACTACTCTACTCCTAAGAGAACTGTCATGCCAACTTGCACACATGCAGATTAGTATTTAGCACTCTGGCATATCAAGTACAGTACACGATTACCGACTTAGTATTTCAGCCCTATGTTACATTAATCTCTTTATACAGATGAGAGTACTTTAAAAATTCATGGAAAAATGGAATTATTTTATTACTTTGTTGTAAAGAATTTTAAAAATCATGTGTAGCTTTTTCATGATATCCATTTCCCATGAACTTTTTTTTAAAGATTTATTTACTTATTTGAAAGGCAGAGTTGCAGAGAGACAGAGAAAGGGAAAGAGAAAAGCACTTCCCTCCATAGTTTCATGCCCCAGATGGCCACAATGGCTGCAGCTGGAGCAGGCAGAATCCAGGAATGGAATCTGAGTCTCCCATGTTGTAGAGATTCAAGCACTTGGGCCATCTTTCACTGCCTTCCCAGGCACATTAGTATGGAGCTAGATTGAAGTAGACCATCTTGAATTTGAAATGGCACCCACAGGGGATGCTGGCATCAAAGGCAGCGGCTTAACTGGCTGCACCACAATGTCAGTCCTCACCATGAACTGTTATTGTACATATGTATATAGTTCAGAAAAAGTAGCTTAAAGTTCTTATTCTATTTCACAAAGACCTTGATTTATTTTTAATTTTTATTTATTTATTCAATTTCATTTTATTTGAAAGGCATAGCTATAGAGAAAGACAGACAGACCTTCCACCTGCTGGTTCACTTCCCAAATTCCAGTAACAGTCAGGGCTGGGCTAGGCCGAAGTCCCCAGGGCTCAATCCAGATCTCCCTCCTATCTGCCAGGGACCTAAGAACTTGAGCCATCATCTACTGTCTTCCAGGTGCATTAGCAGGAAACTGGATGGGAAGTAGCCAGGACTCAAACCAGGCACTCAGACATAGATGCAGATGTCCCAAGCAACAACTTAGATAACTACTATGCCAAACAGCCATCCCAACAATTTAAAGGTTAGAATGTGAAATTCAACAACCCATAATACTCACAAGTGTATTTAAAATAATTAATTTCCCAAGCACACTAATTTTATTATAAAGGTATATGACACTGCCCTTAACTGTGCAAGAGGACCAGGCATTTCCCTAAGTGCTATATGAACTTGTTCCCTTCAGTGAAACACACTAACTGAAATTTCACAGAACCATTTATGTTCAAAATTATTCGTTCAAAGCTGTCATCTCCAAGAAAGTGAAAGGTTACCAAATACTTCTATAAATGCTTAAAATAGTTAAGCCACATAGTTTTGCATCCTGTCATAATCTACATTATAAAGTGGAGTGGGAGGGGAATATCAAATCTGAATTATGTAACAACTACTTTGGAGGGTAGGGAATGTCACGTATGCCAAGACAAATGCAGATTTTAGGGTAGGAAGAGTTCTGGCAACATGCTGGTCTAGTAGTAAACAACGCAAGGACATTTTTCTAATAGAAGGGTTCCATTTCACTTTTAAGAATGATAAAAAGAGGGCTGGGGCTGTGGAGTCATAGGCTAAGCCTCTGCCTGTGGCACCGGCATCCCATATGGGCGCAGGTTCTAGTCCTGGCTGCCTCTCTTCTAGTCCAGCTCTCTGCTGTGGCCCGCGAGGGCAGTGGAGGATGGCCCAAGTGCTTGTGCCCCTGTACCTGCATGGGAGACCTGGAGGAATCTTCTGGCTTCTGCTCCTGATTGGCCTGCTTCAGCCTTTGCGATCATTTGGGGAGTGAACCAGCGGATGGAAGACCTTTCTCTCTGTCTCTCCCTCTCTCTGTCTGTAGCTCTTTCTCTCACATAAATAAATAAGTCTTTAAAAAATAAAATGATGAAAGGGTCTCAGATTCAAACTCATACAATTACTTCAAATTCTTTCCGGGAAATAGCCTGTACAATGTTCCCCAAAATAAAGACACTTTTTTCTTTCTTCTCCATTTGACTCTGCATGTCATTATGCTTCAAGCATCTACATGCTACACTAACAATATAACTAAAATATGAGTCAACATGACACGTAATAAATAGGAGATCCAACTATTCATTTAAAGTATTGCTTGTGTGCTAAAAATAAATTCTACATCTAAGGGTACTTCAAAAAGTTCATGGAATATGGAATTAAAAGATAAATTTTGGTGCAAAAAATTTTGAATCAGTGCACAGTTTTTTTATAATATGTGTTTTTCAGAAATTTGTTGGAAGCATGGATTTCAAAAAATTTTTACTTTTAAATAAAATCTTTCAATTTCATTTTTCTATGCACATGCTGAAGTATGCTTGTATTAACCAATCAACTCACCACAAACCATAATCCACACTAATTCACAAATGTTATTCCTCAAAAAATTCTTTATTGTATAGCAATATAAGTCATGAGGGAGGAACCAGAATATTTGCAACAGCATGACTAATTCTACAACCTATTATTACTCATGTGACACTAATAAAATCATTCAACTGACAATCTGAGGTGGTACCAAATACAATATATAAAGAAATGTAGGCCGGCCCCGCAGCTCATTAGGCTAATCCTCCGCCTGCGGCGCCAGCACCCTCGGTCTAGTCCCGGTTGGGGCGCCGGATTCTGTACCGGTTGCCCCTCTTCCATGCCAGCTCTCTGCTGTGGCCCGGGAGCGCAGTGGAGGATGGCCCAAGTGCTTGGGCCCTGCACCCCATGGGAGACCAGGAGGAACCACCTGGCTCCTGGCTTCGGATCGGCACAACACGCCGGCCGCAGCGCACCGGCCACAGCAGCCATTTCGGGGGTGAACCAATGGAAAAAGGAACACCTTTCTCTCTGTCTCTCTCTCTCTCTTTCCCTCACTGTCTAATTCTGCCTGCCTGCCAAAAAAAAAAAAAAAAAAAAAAAGAAAGAAATGTAAATACTTTTCTTATAAATTCAATAGAAAATCTCCCCCTCTTTTTTTTTTTTTTTTTGATTTGAGAAGCAAAGAGAGAGACAGAGGGCTCCTACCTATAGTTCACCCCACAAAGGCCTGCAGTTAGTCAGAAATTCAATTCCAAGTTTCCCACATGGGTTGTAGAGATCCAAGTACTTGAGCCATCGCTGCTGCTTAGTTAATACTCATGGCGCACATTACTAGAAACAGGAGTCCGTATAAGAGCAGGGACTCAAATCCAGGCACTCTGATATAGGACCAGTTGTCCCAACCGGTATCTTAACTGCTGAACCAAATACAGGCCTCCAAAAGCCAATGTTAACAGTTACACTATTCAACTACAGGGATACTTTTGCATGAGAATTAGAGGTGTTGTTTTTTTTTTTTGTTTGTTTGTTTGTTTGTTTTTTTGACAGGCAGAGTGGACAGTGAGAGAGAGAGACAGAGAGAAAGGTCTTCCTTTGCCATTGGTTCACCCTCTAATGGCTGCTGCGGCCGGCGCACCGCACTGATTCGAAGCCAGGAGCAAGGTGCTTCTCCTGGTCTCCCATGCGGGTGCAGGGCCCAACACTTGGGCCATCTTCCACTGCCTTTCCAGGCCACAGCAGAGAGCTGGCCTGGAAGAGGGGCAACTGGGACAGAATCTGGCAGCCCGACCGGGACTAGAACCGGTGTGCCGGCGCCACAGGTGGAGGATTAGCCTATTGAGCCACGGTGCCAGCCTAGAGATGGTTTTGGTGTTCACAAATTCTTCTAGCGTCTTTCCAACTCAGAAACAGACATAAAAATCTGCATAATGCTTTCTCCTCCTTATTCAAAAAATTTTTTTAAAATTACTTGAGACACCATTTCAACAGAGCAAACACAATGTAGGACAGAAAATTACAACACCATGACTGAGATTCAAAGAATACCATCAATGTACCAGTTAAGGCTCTCAATTATAAACAACAGACTTATATTTTGGTTAATCTGAGTGGAAAAGGAATTTATTACCAAGGTGCTAAGTAGCTAAATAAACAGATGCACGTTGGGAGAATCAGACTTAGGACCACGACATGCAAATCACAGAAAACTTCCTGCCTCCACACTTCCAGTGCAGCTTGTAACTTCTGAAGGTATCAGGAGTGAGCCTGTCATTGCAGCTCTCGGGTCTCTCGTTTGCTCACTCCAGCTCCCACGGTACACTTCCTTAAGCTACACAATGACTTCATGTTAGCCTTTAAGCTCCTTTAGTCTTTAGAGTTGAGGAGTAGCCTCTCTCCAAACTAGAAAGGGGATTAGGTAAGGTCCTAGACAGCAGAAAGCATATATGTTCTCCACTAACACTATCTGGCAGTAGACAGACCTGAATTGTTTTTATTTTGATTCTATGTCTCATTCACATCTATGAAATCTTACAAATTAAAAGTTCATAAAAATTAGTTCTAATCACTAACATTATTTATCACATTTGGTACAATTTGTAGTTGATTTCCCAGCAAAACTTTACCCTTGCTGAAGTGGTTCTATCAACCAGTACTAGAGACTGAGTAATTTAGATGAGGTCTAGCAAGTTTCTTAATACACTATAAGTACTGCCTCTTGCTTTATATTCTATCCGTCTGCTAATCTGGTTTCTTGCTTGCCTTTTTTGCTGCAGCTGTGCACCGGGTTAACTGTTTCAATGGTTTTCCTACAATAACTCACAAATTTTTTCCTGATCAGTGTGCTGTATGATTGGTTCTTTGTTCCTAAGATAATTATTTTACATTTGTCTACACTGAACTGCATTTGCCATCTGCTGGCCCAATCACCTAAACAATCCAAATCTTTTTGAATCTGATTGCATTGTTCCTCATTATTTCCCCTAGCTCCAATTTTAGGATCATCTGCAAACTCCAAGATCCTTTCTTTAAAACTTGGACACATTTTAATACACTCATGGAGGGTTGGGTTTTTTTTTTTTTTTTTTCCTTTAGTGACCCTTTTAACAGTCCAGCTGAAACCCACAAACTTTATCCAAAGATACCTTTCAAATTCCATACTCAAACCACTTCCAGAAACAAAACTAACTAGAACCCTATCTATTTCATCCCTCCTTGTCATGTTTTAAAAACCATTATATCTTCTAAGTTCTCTTCAAAGTATGAATTCCTTTAAAGAATGAAAAACACTCTTTTCTATTATGGACATTCCTGGTGATTTTTTAATATTTGTTTTTGTTAATAACATTCCTGAAGCAAAGTTTTCAACAACTCCCTACATAAGGTATTCATTTACTCACAAAAGGCTTTATTGATAATACAATAGTAATCAGCATTAAGTACAGTGCACGCTTGCTCTAATTATTTATTTCCCAAAACTTCAGTTTCCTACTAACAAAGATTTGAGAAGCTAACTTCAAAGGAGCCATCATCTCCAGCATTTAGATTAACCTTTTACATACAAGGTAACGTACTAGGATCTATGATTTCTAAAATTTTTCTACTTCATATTTCCCAGGCTCCATTTATTTATAGCTGTCCAATAACACACTCTTTCTTTTGCAAGTTTCAAACCTTAAACACATATAAGACATTTGTTTAGAAGTCAACCTTCATATTTGGTTTGTTTGACAAATCTGAACATAATATATCTTTGTTATTAAATTATGAAGTTGGCGACCAGGTACATCTTTAGATCTGAGAAGGACTGTTAGCACCATAAGCTTCAGTGATTTCTTAGTATAATTACATTTCTACAAAAGCCCTACTTGTTTAACCTATTCACATTAGAAAAAATATATTGATGTATCTGCTGCCATTT
The DNA here is from genome assembly GCF_964237555.1 of Oryctolagus cuniculus. NCBI lineage: Eukaryota > Metazoa > Chordata > Mammalia > Lagomorpha > Leporidae > Oryctolagus > Oryctolagus cuniculus. Next base: position 153,218,470 of record NC_091435.1, read on the forward strand.
TGCTATTTCAATTGACAGATGAGGTTTTGCTATTTCAAGAACATAAGGTGAATTTTAGATCTACTTTCATTTACTCAATGATTTTATAAAATTAAATACAAACTCGTACTTCCCTCCTCCCCCAAGATATAGAGGGTAAGATATACATAAGTAGCAAGAAGTATCATGGTGGTACAGTTACATGGCAGTTAGGAAAAGGGAGAATTTATTTTCAGCTACTGGATTAGAACCTTTGTGAAAGAGAAGCATTTGAACAATATCAAATATCATGTCTTCTAAAAACTATGACCTGGGGCCGGCGCTGTGGCTTAGTGGGTAAAGCTGCCACCTACAGTGCCAGCATCCCATATCAGTGCCGGTTCAAGTCCCAGCTGCTCCATTTCTGATCCAGTTCTGTGCTATGGCCTGGGAAAGCAGTAGAATATGGCCCAAGTGTTTGGGCCCTTGCACCCACGTGGGAGACCCAGAAGAAGATCTTGGCTCCTAGCTTCAGATCGGTGAGGCTGCAGCCACTGCAGCTACTGGGGAGTGAACCAGCGGATGGAAGATCTCTCTCTCTCTTTCTCTCTCTCTCTGCCTCTCTGTAACTCTCTCAAATAAAAAAAATCTTTTAAAAATAAATAAATAAAAACTATGATCATTGTGTCACAGAAAAGATAAATATAAAATGCCGAAGTGAAAAAGAAAAAAATAGTCAAAATAGGGATTTGTTAGTTATTTCTGTATGGTGGGGTAGGATTATGTGGATTTTTTTAATTTGATTTTTAATTGAAAGGCAGAAAGAGAGAGAGAAAGAGAGAGAGAGAGAGAGAGAGAGAGAGGAACCATCTTCTACCCACTGGTACACTCCCCAAATTCCCACAACTGCAGCTGGATCAGACCAAAGCAAGGAGCCTGGAATTCAATCCAAGTCTCCCAAATATGTGGCAGGAACCAAAGTACTTGAATTATTATCACCTGCTACTTCACAGTGTATGCATTACATGCAGGAAGTGTAGCCAGGACTCAACCCAGTCACTCCAATACAGAATGTGGGCATACATACCAGCATATATTTTTTAAAGATTTTATTTATTTATTTGAGAGGCAGAGTTACAGACAGAGAGAGGGAGAAACAGAGAGAGGTCTTCCATCCACTGGTTCACTCCCCAAATGGTCACAGCAGGGTGGAGCCAGGAGTATCTTCTGGGTTTCCCACAGGGGCGTTGGGGCTCAAGCACTTGGGCCATCTTCTGCTTTCCCAGACCACAGCAGAGAGCTGGATCGGAAGAGGAGCAGACGGGAATTGAACCAGCACCCATATGGGATGCCAGCACCACAGGTGCAGGCTTAGTCAACTACGCCACAGCACCAGCCCCACCTACCAGGTTCTTAACCGTTGTGCCAAATGTCTTCCCTTACATTTTTCTTCAATGAACATATATTGTTCTTACAACAAAGAAACAGTAAAAGAGCCTTCTTTTAATTTTCAAATCTATTACCTTGACCAATTATATATTATTAAGTGAAAATTTATTGGCCAAAAAAAGCTAATAATGGAAAAATTAAGTCAGTAACAAGTTCCTAACCCTTTTTTTTTAAATAATCATTGATTTTGAGTGGGATGATTTTATTGTAACGTGGAATCCAAGAATCCGTTAAGACAATTATTTTGAAATGGATTTTTATTTATTTATTTATTTATTTGAAAGGCAGAGTTACAGAGAGGCAGAGGCAGAACGAGAGAGAGAGGTCTTCCATCTGGTTCACTTCCCAGACGGCCACAATGGTCAGAGCTGAGCCGATCCAAAGCTAGGAGCCAAGAGCTTCTTCCAGGTCTCCCATGCAGGTGTAAGGGCCCAAGAACTTGGGCCATCCTCCACTGCTTTCCTAGGCCATAGAGGAGAGCGAGATGGGAAGTGGACCAGCCGAGACCTGAACCAGCGCCCATATGGGATGCCGGCACTGCAAGCAGCAGTTTTGCCCACTACGCACAGCGCAGGCACCAAGACAATTATCCTGAGTCCAGGCATTTGGCCTAGCAGTTCAGATGCCTGTGTCCCACATCAGCCTACCTGGATCTGATACCCATCTCAAGCTCCAGTCTAAAGCTTCCTGTGAACACAGAGGCAGCAGTGATAGCTCAAGGGACTGGCTTCCTGACACTAGTGTGGGATACTGGATGAGAGATCCTGGATTCCGGTTTTGGTCCAATCCAGCCTCATCTGTTGAGGGCATCTCTCTCTCTCCACCACTTTTCAAATATTTTTAAAAGAACATTATTTTGAGTTATTCCAAAATAATAAATTATTATGTCTTCTAACCTAGGTTTATGTAAGAACTTTTAACAACTAACTAGCTGAATTTTTTTAAGCTATGATGAAATGACACTGAAGTTGCTTCCAGGAATTTATGTATATTTGGAGTAAGATAACAGCATTTAACAAAACCATAAACTACCACTGACTTTCACATCAAACAGTTCCTCATTCACTAATACCTTGATTTTTGACTAATTATGCTAAACCCTACTGAAGTCACAACATTCTACATGATTTAACTCTACCTATAATCAAATAAAAAGCATTTCCATATATGTATCTTAAATCTTCCACATGACTCAGAGCATAGAGAAAGAAAGAAATGTGTATGTGTGGGGAATGCAGGAAATAAAGTCTGTCACCAGAGGCATAACATGGGTGGGGGGTTCAATAAACATTTACATAATTTAATAGCTGCTTAGATTTTTAAAAATTGTACTTTTTCATTGTTTGATTTTTATGCTCTAAGCTATAGACTATATTTGATTTAGCAGTAAGAAGTATCCCATGATAAACTGAAATCCAAGCTCAACTAAATCTCTTCTGAGGTATATAATGAGCTATATGATTACTCAAATAATAAATAATTTCTAGTTCATCTAATCAGGAAATCTCCCTAAAGCATGACATTTTACTAATATCATTTCACAGATTCTTACTCACTTTCAACTTAAAGAAGTTAAAAGGGAAACCTGCTGGTCAATACAAATTCTAACAAAGGCAATAAGCAGAGAGAATTCAAATCGGCATCCACAGGCCACACCCTGTAAGCCAACAATTCTTCTTAAATAATTATCAAGACTTAAAAACTGAGCATTTCATATAAAAATCTAAATATGGGCACCAGTTAGAAATCCAGCTGCTCCACTTCCGATTCAGCTTCCTCTAGTGTACCTGGGAAAGCAGCGGAAAATGGCCCAAATGCTTGGGCCACTGTACCCACAGGGTGACCCAGAAGAAGCTCCTGGCTTCGATTTGGCCCAGCTCCGGCCATTGAGAAGTGGGGAGTGAACAAGCAGCTGAAAAAAATCAATCTCTCAGTGGTGTCTCTCCCTCTCTCTGTAATTCTGCCTTTCAAATAAATAAAAAAACTACACAAAACTTAACATTTTACATAAAGACCCACATTTCCCTTCTCTGTAAAGGGAAAAACTAAGTCACTTGAAAATTCCTATATTTAATAACAATAAGGACAATACAAATAAGCCCAAGTTTCAAACTGGGTTGTTACATTAAAGAGTTAATACTTGTAAAATGTTTAGAACAATACACAGCACATAACCTCTAAAAACAGAGTTGTTCTTACTAATAGTAGTAGTAGTTGTTGTTCCCAGAGGGCTGGCATATGTGAGCTTTAATAAATGTTTGATGAGGAGAAGCAAGGCAGTGACTGGAAATGTAGCCGAATGAATACAAGACCACTTAGAGTCTTAAGCATCCTCTCAACAATCCCAAATTTTTATGTAAAAGCTGAAAATCTCAGTGAACACGAAGTCACTCTGAACACACAGAAACAAACCTCTTGTTATGGGCTTGATCACAAATTACTCTTAAACTCTGACAGAAACCAAAGAGCTAATTCTAAACATAAAGCATGCACATTACATGCTGTTCATAATTTATTTCCCAAGGAGTTTCAGAGTAAGTAGGCCTGTTTCATGCCCGCTAGAGCAGTCAGGGTTGTGCTGTTTCCCAATTCTTTCAAGCCTCTCCAGGAATTTCAGCAGCTGAGCTCAGGAGCAGCGCAGGGAGGAACCCTGTTGCCTGGCAGGGCTACTATTCCAAAACTGCCGCCCGCCGTCTAAACAAGTAACAAAAGAAAAGGTCAGGTCCAGCAGCAGCAGCTCTCTACTAAGCGATACCAAAAAGATGATCTGATCTTTAGCATACTAATCATCTCCGCTGAAGTAGTTTCTAATTAGTCTGGGAATAATAAAGAAGCTCAATTCTTCAAGTATTTAATTTAACAAAAGATAAAGACAGTCTCTCCTGACTCAAGCAGTATGCATATCCAGATTCCCTGCTATATCACAGAAATCCATTCACAGCCCTTAAAACAATGTGGAAAAGCAACAAAATTTACGTAAAAAGAGTAATTTGCTTTCCAACCTACATAAACTTTACACAAACTTGTCTTCGATAATCGACTAAACAAGCTGCACCACCAGCATCAAGGGAGGGTGTGCAGATATCTAGCAGGTGCTGCAGTTTATCACAAAACCGTCTAAAATAATTGGAAGTGACAACCAGCACTACCACAAATGATTTATTAGTCTTTCACTCAGCTTTTCAGCTTCCTCAGGGCCAGAATAAATAATTTACCAACTCTCTATCTTCCAATCATTAATTCTTCCCTGTGCATCCAAACTACTCAACTCTGCGAGGTTTGGTGGAATAAAACACACAATAGGAATGTTTTTCCAAATACAGAAGTATCTGACCAATGTAAAGGCGAATGTGTCAATTAAGATGTACAGTCCAGATGCAGGAGAAGGGCACAAAATCAGCAAAGGCAGTCGAGTCGGAGAGCGCCCACAGAATAAATTAAGTGACAATAAAAGGCAAGCAGAGCCTAGCAAAGTGCTTCTCTCCTGGATGGATGAGGAAGGATTCCTGCAGACAAAGCAAAGGGGATCTAAGCACTCTGTTCTAGAGGGACTTGAAACCTCGAGGGTCACTTTCTCACAGGAGCCAAATCACTGACTGACTGGAACACCCTAAACTGTTTCAAAAATTACGGCATATAGTCAGTCCCGCCTCCCAAAAACAGGTAGAAAGTTTAAAACAGAAATTTGCTTTCATAAGTAGACTTAATAAAGAATAAGACAACTCATTTAAAATATTTTAGTAACTATTTTGAATGGTTTTCTGAAAAAATTACAAACTCTGTCAAAATTTTAAAAAGGTGTAAAAATCAAAGAAATAAAACTCCCTGAAAAATCTTATACTGAAGTTAAAAAGTAAACATATTACTTATGCAGAAAAAACATACAGAAAGGAAACACCACATCCTAAATCCATTTTTGATATAAGCTAGTCTTGTCTCATTAAATCAGCATATATGATTAGATCAGATCATTTTTAGTACATGATGCATTGCATTGTTAGAGCAGCATCTGTTTATCACACAGCATAAACATTTTTCAGCTTTGAAAACTACGTATACACCAGAAATGATCCAAACCAAGCAATTCACTTAATCTGTTATCTCTAGAAAAAATACTTTCAGCGAAAGGATTAATAACATTAATAGTCCAATATCTAACATCCTATCAGGCAGCTTCCAGCTATTGGGTACACAAAGAATTTCACAGATTTTTCTGTAACTGTTTAAGGTTGCACCACAATCCAAATCTTAAGTATGTAACCTATGTTTAAATATACTTTAACTATGTGACTTCTACAATATATGTAATTTCTTCCAAAATAAAATAAACCAAGCTAGACTAATAAAAATTGTAATATAAACTCAAAGCTAAAGAACACAATTTAGGTAACATTTTAAAATATCTAACAAAATTTTTAAATGATCACAAAATTAAGAGTATAACTTTTTAATAATCAATACTCATTATTAACTGAGTTATATAACCATCTAAGTGCAATTCATATTGTTCCTTTTAGGCAGAATTATGTCTTCTTCATGTACAAAACCAGCACATATGTTGCAACGGTAAAATAAACCCCAATGGTCCTAGCCTCTCACAGTTAAAAAGCAAAAATATAAAAACCAGAAAACACACTTTAAAGAAATATTATTCAAATGTGTACCGGCAGGCAGGAAGGTATTTCTAAAAATTTATATAAAGGGAAATTTCATGTATTTCATATATATAATTTTTAAAAATTTATTTATTTATTTGAAAGGCAGAATCACAGATGCGGGGGCGGGGCTTGCATCCACTGTTTACCTCCCCAAAGCACCACAACAGCAGGAGCTTGGCCAATCTGAAGCCAGGACCCAGGAGTCTCTTCCAAGTCCCCACGGGGGTACAGGGGCCCAAGGACTTGGACCGTCTTCTACTGCTTTCCTAGGCCATGGCAGAGATCTGGATCAAAAGTGGAGCAGCCAGGAATCAAACCAGCACTCATATGGGACGCCGGCACTTCAGACAGTGTCTTTTCCCACTACACCATAGCACTGACCCCTCAAATACATAATGATACTTCCTATCCCCCAATTCCTTCCAACACTCTCCCCTCCTTTTTCCTATTTTTCTTTTAATTTTCGTGATAACATACTTTCAATTTATAGTTATAAGCTTAATCCTCCACTAAATAAAGAATGCAACAAGTAGCAAGGAGAAAGATCACTGTTCCTCAGGAGTACAAACGGGGCTTTAAACAATAATCAAATCACAAGATATCAATTTCATTCATCTACACTGCATTTTTTGTACTCTATATATTAGTTACAACAAATCAGAGAAAATATATGACATCTGTTTTTGGGAACAGACTTATTTCTCTAAACATAATCATCTCCAATTGCATCCATTTGTTGCAAAAGACAGAATTTCATTTTTTTATTGCTAATATGCCATTGTGTATATATACTCCATTTTATTTATACAGTCAACAGTAGATGGGTTTATTCCATATCTTAGCGGTTGTGAATTGAGCTGTTATAAACATAGGGGTACATGTTGTGAACTGAACTCCTATAAACATAGGGGTACAGATAACTCTTTCATAGGCTGATTTCATGTCGTTTGGGTAAATTCCCAGAAACTGAATGGCTGGGTCATATGGTAAATATATTTTCAAATCTGAGAAATCTCCATACTGTCTTCCAAAATGGTTGCACTAGTTTACATTCCCACCAAAAAATGTTATTAGGATACCTTTTTCCCCACTTCCTCACCAGCATTTGCTACCTTTCTTTTTTATGTATGCTAACCATTCAAAGTGGAATAAGTGAAACATCATTGTGATTTTCATTCCCATTTCTCTGATGACTAGTGATCCTGAGCATCGTTTCATGGGTCTATTGGCCATTTGTATTTCTTTCCTTGAGAAATGCCAGTTCATATCCTTAGCTATTTCTTTTTTTTTCTTTAACGTAAACAAACTTCATGTAGTTCATATATACAAATTCAGTAACAGTGATTCTTTCCACTCTATCCCTCCCTCCTGCACACGTCCCACCTTTCTTCCTCCTCTCTCTCCTATTCCTGCTCTTAATTTTTACGAAGATCTATTTTTAGTTTCCTTTGTACTCATAACTGGGTTGTTTGTTTTGTTGTTCTTGAATTTCTTGACCTCCTAATATATCCTGGGTATTCACATTTATCACATGTATAGTTTGCAAATGTTTTCTCCTATTCTGTCAGTTGCCTCTTCAATTCGTTGAGTGCATGCAGAAGCTTCTTAGCTTGATGTAATCCCATTTGTCTATTTTTGCTTTTATTGTCTGTATGTTTGAAGTCCTACCCAAAAAAGTCTTTGCCTAGGCCAATGTCTTACAATATTTCCTATATGTTTTCCTCAGGTAATTTGATGGTTTCAGGTCTTACATTCTTGATCCATTGTGAATTGATTTTTGTAGAGGGTGTATGGTAGGGGTCTTATTTCATACTTCTGCACACTGAGATCCAATTTTCCCAACACCATTTGTTGAAGAGACGCTCCTTTCTCTAGAGAGTAATTTTAGCTCATTTGTCAATGATTTGTTGGAACAGATGAGAAACTCCAGAAATTAATCCACACATCTACAAGTAACTAATCTTTGCCAAACAAAGGATACTTTTTTGAAAAAGAAGTATACAAGGCTTTCTACAAGCTTCTTTGTCATAAAATGGTAACAGTGGGTTGGTTTTTAGGGACACAGGAAGGCCAGCAAGGGAAGAGAAGCAATGGACTGCTCCAGCACCACCAAACTCCTGAAGATGCTGCCTAATGCCGGCACCCAGATACAAGACTGTAAGAGTTAATGGCAGCTTATTCTGTGTGCTAAGAACACTGAGCCCTGTAGTACCCATGGATATCTATGAGAAAAGTCTGTGCAAAACAGCTTAACTCTTACATGCCTATCAAGAGACAAATACAAAAACTGATGTAATCATGTTGTACTAACAAAAAATATTACAGAGTAATTAAAATAAATCAGGTTACAAATACTGGCAAGTAACATCTCAAGAGTAATGCTGCACTTAAAAAAACATATAAAGACTAATAGAATATTTCAGTTCAGTAAACCTTGAGAACACTTGATGGTGGGCCTTTGGCCTATTGGTTAAAATGCTGGTTATGATACCTAGATCCCATACTGGACTACATGGGTGGCAGCAATGATGACTAAAGTAGCTGGGTTCCTGCCACTACAGAGGAGGAAAAATTAGTAAGATTTTACAGTATCCTTACCATAAACATGAGAGCCTACCTTCATAAAAATCATTGGTTTGGGAGCTAGTGTTGTGCTGTAGCAAGTGAACCCACTGCCTGTGACACTGGCATCCCATGGGTTCATGTGCCAGCTGGCTCCATTTCTGATCCAGCTCCCTGCTGGTGACCTGGGAAAAGAAGTGGCAGATGCCCATGTGTTTGGGCCCCTGAGACCCAAATGGGAACCACAGATGGAGCTCCTGGCTCCTGGCATCAGTCTGGCCCAGCCCTGTTGTGGCAATCTAGAGTAGTGATCAGTGGATGGAAGATCTATCTCTTCTCTTCTAACTCTGACTTTCAAATAAATAAATCTTAACTAGAAAAAAAAAGTGAGATTTGGTTTGCTTAGTTCTAATATTACAAATATTAAAAATTCTAGTGTAAGAAATTAAAAATCTTATCACAAATTACATGATTTAGTAAGAATTTCAAATGCAATTCTCAAGACTATTTTTTTTTATTTCAAAACTGAACTAAGTTGGACCTGTGCTGTAGCGTAGTAGGCTAAGCCTCTGCCTGTGGTGCCTGCACGCCATATGGGCACCAATTTGTGTCCAAGCTGTTCCTCTTCCAATCCAGCTCTCTGTTATGGCATGGGAAAGCAGAGAAGATGGCCCAAGAGCTTGGATCCCTGCACCCATGTGGGAGACCCGGAAGAAGCTCCTGGCTCCTGGTTTCAGATCGGCTCAGCTCAGCTCCGTCTGTTGCAGCTATTTGGGGAATGAACCAGTAGATGGAAGACCTCTCTCTCTCTCTCCCTCTCTCAGTCTGTAACTTTGCCTCTCAAATAAATCAATAAATCTTTAAAAAAAAAAAAAAACTGAGCTGAGAGATGCCACTATGTATGTCTGTGGAAATCTAAATAAAGCTAAAAACATTCTCAGCAAGAGCTTTTAAACAGATAGTTCTATCATTTGCTGTGAGAACAAACATGCTTAAAAGACTGACTCTCAAGTCCTTGGTTCTAACTTCCTTGGGAAAATCTGTCACTTTATTAGAATGTTCTTTTCCATTTATTTTTCTATGTGAAGTATTAAACGTCCACCTGTTTAATAAAAATTTACATGTATCTAACGAAATCCAACTTTGAAGAAATTCAATTCCACTAAGATGAGTCTTTTTATTTTAAATTAAAATTTTTTGCAGTAAAATTTAAGTTCAATCCCATTTTATTATGTCTTTGGAAATGTGACAGGCCACCCACATTTAAGATGGGGAATCTACTGCTCAACAGAAATAAGAGGCCTCCCAATTACATAGAAGTTTAATGTTTTTTGTCACAATGAAGAAAATATCAAAAATACTGCTAATTTTCATAAAACCTGATAAATATTCTCTCAAAGTAGCAACCATCTGATTTAAAGAATTACTGGCTTGTTATCCTAAACAAGAAATCATATCCAACTTATATTGATGTTTTTTATCTGAAGTGTGTCATGCAATATTGTAATTTATCTCATAAATCTACTAGAGTGTGATCAAATCCTATCAACTCTGATTGGCATAAATTTGAAACAATGAAGTAATCACATCTGTTAAGCACTTCTAGCTTCCCAGACAACATTTCAAAAGTTTACACAATAACATAACATAATTATACTTTCATTCTCCATAAGACCTTCCTGCATTTGATTTGAGCTTTCCATAAAGTTTTTTGTGTATATTTGCTTCAGTGGAACCTAGTAATAGGAATTAAGAGTATACAAAATAAAGATGAGAAAAGGAGATGTAACACATAGGGGAGATGGTGTATAAACTTGGTACACTCAAGAAAATACTTTAATAAACTCTAAATCAAGTGCATGGTCCCAAAATGGGGGAAAATAAGTAATCTGATTGGAAAAAAACACAGCAATGTCCAACTTCAACCTGAAAATATTCTTGAAAAAATATAGATGCTGAATTTAAATAAAAATATAGTCGAATAGAGCAAAGAATACTAACCATGCTTTATGTATCAAGATTAGCATATTAAAAAGAAATCACTAGTTACCTGTTTTTGATGTAAAATTTGCAATGTATGAATCCAAGAGTGGTCTCATGCACTGTACCAAAGGTCTGCCCAGACAAAGATCTTGAGCTTAATTGAGATGTTTCCCTCCCATCTGTGGCTATGACAGATTTTCAGAAACATTGAGATTATGTTTTCTTAGAATTTTTTATCTTAGTATTTGGAATTATTGGAATGCCATGCTAACAAAATACAAGATTTTTCTTGAATCTTTCCCCTTTTCTATGAATCTGTTATATTCTCCTAAATAGATAAAACTACCTACTCGTTTTCTTTCCATATCTTGTAGTTTAATTCCTAAGAAAGATGTTCCTTATCTCAGTTCATTTTCTGCAGCCACAACAGAATACCTAAGACTTTATAATCCGTAATGAACAGAAATTTATTTGGCTCACAGCTCTGGAGGCTGGGAAATCCAACATCAAGGGGCCACCTCTGATGAGGGCCTTCTTATAGCAGAAGGTAGAAAGGCAAGAGAGGATCAAATTACGCCAACAATACTTACACCACTCCTGTGATAATGACATTGATTCATTCCTGAGGGTGGAATCCTCACGACCTAACACTTTCCATTGGGGCCATCTCCTAACATGGTATAATGGGGATTATGCTTCTAAAACATGGACTTTGGGGATACATTCAAACCATAATGCTCCTTTTCTTTGAACCCTCATGACTACTTTGTTTGTTTGTTTGTTTTTGACAGGCAGAGTTAGTGAGAGAAAGAGAGACAGAGAGAAAGGTCTTCTTTTCCGTTGGTTCAACCCCCAAATGGCTGCTAAGGCCGGCACGCTGCACTGATCCGAGGCCAGGAGCAAGGTACTTCCTCCTGGTCTCCCATGCGCGTGCAGGGCCCAAGCACTTGGGCCATCCTCCACTGCCTTCCTGGGCCACAGCAGAGAGCTGGACTGGAAGAGGAGCAACAGGGACAGAACTCAGCGTCCCAAGCCAGCACCGCAAGTAGAGGATTAGCCAAGTGAGCCGCGGCACCGCCCCTCATGACTACTTTGTAACTAAGCTTCAATATAAAGACATTTCTCTTGATTACCCTAATGTATAAGAGTACTAACTTTTTGACTAAAAGAAATCCCATTAAATTTATCAAACACAATTGAAGTAAGATTAAAATAAGAAGTAATTTCAACCCTTCTGACTAATCTGTACTGTTGCTACCTATTATCTAGTCATTTATGTATTTTCTTTATACTTTCATTCATTTAAAAACTACTATGTTTTCCACAAGGACAAAGTCCTATTCTTATTCTAAGCAATAAACATGTAACAACAACATGGTATATACATAGTGCTCTAACAAAGTAATGTAGCAGGTGAGGTGAGTTAACTAAGAATCAGGCAAAGCTTTCAAAAGCTGCATCTTGCAAGATAAGTAAGCCAGGAAAAGAGGTAAGAATTGAATAGTTCATAAAACAACTGGTTCAGCAAACACATATTAACCACCTGGGCTTATTTCTTTTCCTTCCCATGACTCCATTAAAATGAAAGTTAATAATTTTTATTCCACAAGGACAGAAAGAGTAAACATGGCAACAAAAGCAGGAAAGAGATCATAAATTTTTGCAAGAAAGATAAATAACTCGTCAAAGGAAATTATTTAAAGCAGAACATGTCATTAAAGACACTAAGGAGCAGCAAAGCATTTCACCCACAGTCAGGCAATTACCCTACCTCACATACTCCACCTCCACTACCCTGGCAGTGAATCTGCAACGAAGAGAACAGATGGAAAAAGGAAAAGAGAAAAAAACAGAGGAATAAAATAATTCAAGAGAACATTTCCAAACTGAAAAACATTAACTTTTCAAATGAAAAGGTCCTCTAAATATTCAGCATAATTAATAAAACTCATTCCAAGACACAGCATCATAAAATCTCAGAGATGAAAGACTCTAAAAGCTTCCAAAATGATAAAAGTTTGAAAAGTGATCTACAGAGGAAATGAAAACAAAGAGGGGGGAAAAAAGTGACAATGGACTTCTCAGTCAGTAGTAGAACTGAATGCTACAAAACAAAGCCTTCAATATCCACAAGAAAGTTTCCTAAGATGATTCAAAGAGTTTGTGGAAGATTGAGCATTTGATAAAACAATTAAGATGTTACTTAGATGCCCACATCCTATATCAGAATGCTTAGATATCAGTGCTCTCCCACTTCTGATTCCAGCTCCCTACTAATACACACCCAGGGAGGCAGCAGGTGATAGCTTAAGTACTTAAGTTCTTTCCACAAACATAGGAGACCTGCATTAAGTTCCTGGATCCATGCTCAGCACCGACTGTTGTACAACATTCAGCTCTAAAGTTATCCTCAATGCATTAAAAGCTGTATCACTTTGAAGATGACATACATATATACATAAATGCATATATACACAAATATTTTCACTCACAACATGGTTTGATGGTATAATTAGGATATTTTATAATTAAGTCTCACTTAAACCAATAATAAAAGATAAGCAAGCAAGGGAATATTTCAAAATATACAACAGTTTAAAATGGTTGACAATGATTACATCAATTAACAAATTCAGTGTTTCCAAAAAATTTGATTAGTTATCACTGGCTATTTCTTAAATTTGATGTGAAAAACTTCCCAATGGTTGATTTTTAGACAAAATTAACAAACTTTCATCTTTCAACCCATCACAATACCTTGATATGCAACTGATTTCTACTTAGGTAATATTAAAGAAGTAAGTAATCTCCTATATTCCTAACTAGAAGAGTATTTACACTGAGATGATATTTAATTCAACACAAACTCTTCACTATTTTTCTCATCTATATAGGAAGTTCCAATCTAGTCTGGAAGTATCTTTTTAAGCACACAAGTGGGATTGTCTTCAGAAACAAGTACACATTTCTAGAACAAAGATTCTCTTTTTTTTTTTTTTTTAAGATTATTTATTTGAAAGGCAAAGTTACAGTGAAGGGGAGGGGAAAGAGACAGAGACAGGGGGTGAGTATCTTCCTTCTGCTGGCTCACTCCCCAAATGGCCCCAAAGGTCAGGGCTCACCTAGGCAGAAGCCAGGAGCTTCTTCCAGGTCTTCCATGTGAGTGAAGGGGCCCAAGTACTTGGACCATCCTCTGCTACTTTCCCAGGTGCACTAGCAGAGAGCTGGATTAGAAGTGGAGCAGCCAGGACAGGTAACCCACTACATCACAAGGCAACAAACCTTTCAATCCCTGTACTATGCTGAAATGAAACTTACAGAAGGAAAAAAATAACTATACATAGAATTTCTAGAAATGAGTTTTCTAAATATATACAAAAAATAACTTATGGGGCCGGAGCCGTGGCTCATTTGGTTAATCCTCCGCCTGCGGCGCTGGCATCCCATATGGATGCTGGTTCTAGTCCTGGTTGCTCCTCTTCCAGTCCAGCTCTCTGCTGTGGCCCGGGAAGGCAGTGGAGGATGGCCCAAGTGCTTGGGCACCTGCACCCTCGTGGGAGACCAGGAAGAAGCACCTGACTCCTGGCTTTGGATCGGCGTAAATCGGGCTGTAGCAGCCATTTGGAGGGTGAACCAACGGAAGGAAGACCTTTCTGTCTCCCTCTCTCTCACTAACTCTGTCAAATAAAAAAAGATAACTTATATGAAATATTTATTTCATTATGTAAATGTTTAGCCATAGTTACTAAAGAAGAGAGAATAAAACAGTCATCTAACTGCATTTATATATAATGAATAATTTTTGGATCTTAGAAAAGAAAGAAAATTTTAAGTCATTCTCTACAAAGCTCAAGAAAATAAGAGAGAGATATTAGAACACTAGAATAAAAAATCAGTGTTGAGATAAATGATGGAAAACAAAAGTTAAATTGAAAGAAACAAGTTTAATGAATAAAACATCAAGACACATTACAGATTGTTAAAATGGAGAAAATGATGAAACGTGGTATTCATGTGATTGAGCTGGATTTTATTTCCAAGTGTGGCATCAAAATAATCAGCTCTGCTAAGACATGGGACACTGTGGTTGCAATCTATCCCAGATATCCTACTACATTGAAAAGGCATATACACGTTAAATCTCTAGCACTCAAATATGCAACAGAAACCATATCCTCCTAAAACAGAAAACAGAGAACAGACTGGGTAAAGAAACGTCAACACAAAAAGCTGAGAGACATTGTATACCAGATTACTGGAGACTATCAGAAAAATACTAAAAATTAAAATAAAAATAACGAACATGCATTTACTATCATTATTACAAAAATTGAAATCTTAATATTCAGGATGACATAAAAATATTTTTAAACAATCCTTGTTCATACACAGATACACTAATTTCAAGTTAAGTGTTGCTAAATTTTTAAAATATCTTCGGTTACGTATCTGCAACATATTGTTGAGCTTCTAGTAACCACATTACTAAATTGAAAATTGTTCAACCAACCATATCTAGTTAGAAATCCTATAAATTAAGAAGTAGAAAGCATCTGTGAAGTAAACTACACAGTAATTTTGATAACTTACTAGTTTCTCTTCCTTGCAAATTCTCGCTAATGTAACACTTTATGTAATACTTTTTTTTTTTTTTTTTTTGACAGGCAGAGTTAGTGAGAGAGAGAGAGAGAGACAGAGAGAAAGGTCTTCCTTCCGTTGGTTCACCCCCCCAAATGGCCGCCACGGCCGGCACTGCGCCAATCCAAGGCCAGGAGCCAGGTGCTTCCTCCTGGTCTCCCATGCAGGTGCAGGGACCCAAGCACTTGGGCCATCCTCCACTGCCTTCCCGGGCCACAGCAGAGAGCTGGACTGGAAGAGGAGCAACCAGGACAGAACCGGTGCCCCAACCAGGACTAGAACCCGGAGTGCCGGCGCTGCAGGCGGAGGATTAGCCTAGTGAGCTGCGGCGCTAGCCTGTAATACTTTATTTTAAAAATTGTCAGTATTAATACACTGAAGCATTACTAATTCATTTTTAAAGGGTACTGATAATAAAGTAGACATTGGAAATACATGTGGTAGGGTGTGTGTTTGGTCTAACAGTTAAGAAGCTGTTGGATTCCAGACCTTGAGACTTTTCCCAAATAACTCACAAAAGACAGTCAGAGATGCAACAGCAAGAGGATTTTTATTGCCAGCTAGCTGGGGCTCTCACCGGCACACACGACGCAGCACAGTGCTCAGCGAGAAGCCCCGTCCCTCCCCTTGCCAGCATTTTATACACTCGAGTAAACAAGCACATACGTCACTACACACGCAGGCTACTTCTTTATTCTACCTCAATCTGGACATTTTTTGGTGTATCTCAGCAGCTTGAGGACTACGCGTCACACAAGGGAAATGGGGGCCGTCAATTCCAGGAGTTGTTCACTGAGGTTTGTTTCCAAGAATTGGGCCTTCCCGTTCTCTAGGGGCTTGTGAAGCCTGTCATGGAGGTACAATTGTCCTCTTTCCCTTAGCTGGAGTGTCCTACATTAGTTATTACGTAAGCAGCGCAGTACAGAAGCAGAAAAAGCAATTGATACTCAGCAACAGGTAGTCCTAGGCATTCTCTCATCCCACATGCCCCCCTTTCTCTTGTAGTATGAGGAATCCTCCTCATGCGGAATAGGCCCATAGTCCTCGCGTAGTATCAGGATTTGGACAGCGTTGACTTTGTCCTTTTTAAGTCACTAGCCTGTTGAAGATGCATGGTCCAAAGGTTGGCAAAAGTAGTAAGATTACAAGTGGCCCTGCTAGAGATGACACCAAGGTAGTCAGCCAAGGGGAGAAATTGAACCAGGACAAACCATCCTTCTCGTTGTTCGTGATCCTTTTTCCTTGTAGCTAGGCCTTCCCACACTTTAGCCACTGAGTCGCGTACTACCCCTGTATGGTCGGCATAAAAACAGCACTCTTCCTCCAACGTGGCACACAATCCGCCTTGCTGGAGGAAAAGGAGGACCAGTCCTCATCTGGTCTGTAGGACCACCTCCGCTAGGGAAGTGAGGGACTTTTCCAAATGGGAGATGGAAGGTTCTATCCTTTCAATGTCTACATCTATGGCTGCCCTCAAGCCGGAGAAGTAGTGGTTTTGCTGGACCAAAGAGGCTATTCCAGTGCCCGTCCCGGCGATTCCCAATCCAAATAAGGTGGCCACTGTAATGCTGTGAACACTTCTCTTTTATGTTTACGAGGGTTTTCTAAATGGCTACTTATCTCAATTAAATTTAGCACTTCGTCCACCGGGTGATAGTAGACTTTGGGAAATACCTGAACCAACACACAATATTCCTTGGACTGACTGGCTATTTTGCCACTGAAACAGGGAGTAAGTCCCGACTCTGAACATGCCCACCTGCTGTTGTTTGGGGGTAGAAAGTATCACTCCTGGGTCATGGGCTGGGACTGGTTGCAGGGGGGGGCTTCGGCCGTTTACCTGACCGATGCACAACCCTTTTCCAATGATTAATTGTATGGTTACTCCTGTCTGTGCTTTCTGCTCCCACCGACACTCCCGTGGATTCCGGGTAACACTATAGTTCCCCATGGTCCCCACAGCCTCATAAAAGGGCAATTGCATGTCATAACAAAGCCAACAAGCCTGGGTCACATTGGGATTAGTAGCATTAAAAGCCTGATATACAGACTGTAGCAGGGCCCACAGTGGTTGTGTTTAAGGGGCTGTTGGCCTTGGAGTGGGAGCTTGAGAAGTGCCCCCAGTAGAGGAAGGGAACAAGGCTGGAGCACTGGTGCCAGGGGCTGGAGTGGTGGTCTGGGCCGCTTATTCCCTTTCAAGGAAAAAGGGCTTTGTTAGGACCGACCGCTTGCATTTATCCCTGCATTTTGAATCTCTGTATAGTGAAATATCCTCCCCGGTCTATTCCATCTTCCAAATACCTTAATCCCCACATCATTTCTTGGTCCCACTTACTGTCAGATGGGTTAATTACATTGATCATGACTGTGCTACATAGTTTTATTGGGGCACCTATCGGCCCCTTGTAGGGGGTACCCGGGGGGTGACAAGTGTCCGGCCACCAATGTACCTTGATATTGGGATCTCTCCCTCCCTTTTCTTCCAACCAAGAGGGCGCTATTGTCTCGCAACCCCATGAAGGACAAAAGTAGTGGCTAGGGTCATTACAAGTTGATACAGTTCGCCTGGGGCACATATAGAACACTGCGGGAGCAGTACCACTCCTACACCCTTGGACCGGGACCACCTGACAGGTGGTTACAAAAAATGTTATATTGCCCCCAGCTGGCCCCGTCTTAGTTTGGACCACATCCACCGCTGAAGTTCCCTCAAACCTCATCAGTTTCCATAGGTAGGGCTGGGGTTGGTTTTGTTGACTGCTTTGAGCGAGCAGAATCACTGCACTTAGAAACACACATAACATCTTGGTAGCACAGCAATACATTTCTATAGTCAATAGGGGGCTTAACAATCCACCTTTAACAGTTTATAATCCTGTCCCTATCTATCTAGAACATCATCCTACTCTTATAAAGCTATAACCCTATGCTTATTAGGAGTTGAGTCACACATTAATAACTATAAATCTGTAATTAATAATTAAACAGTAGCTGACAAGCAGTGGGAATCCAATTCACCTGCTGAATCAGTCACTTACAGACATAGGGCCCCACGGCTTTTAGTCCCCTTCAATGAACTAGGAAGGCATTGACCACGGAGTGATACCGACCTCCGAGTCCCGCTGTTCCTAGAAGGCCTTTAGTGAGACGATCGTGGCAGTAGGGTGGCTCAGTTTCCTCCTCTGGCACTGTCCCCACTCCCCGTTTGTTCAGACGTAGCTTGAGTGGATTCTCTTGGTTTCGACTAACTGTCCATTCTTGCGCCGCTGCTTCAGCTTCTGGTCCTGACGCTCTTCTAACGTGACAGTGATGCAGCCAGGGCGCTATCCCGTCCACCTTTATAGCAGTAGGGATGACAAGCACAACAGTATAAGGCCCTTTCCACCTGGGTTCTACTGTCTTAGCATTACGTCTCTTTACCCATACCCAGTCCCCAGGCTCCAATTGGTGGCTTGAGGCAAGAGGCAGACCATCTTTGCGGTCCAAGGCAGCAAGCATGGGCCAAAGTTCCCTGTGAACTCTTAGAGAAGGGTTTTCATGTTCTGCAATAGTCCCGGATTAGTAAATTCACCCAATGAAGCCAGTTAGGATGCCTGCATGCCATATCCAAGTTCAATGCTCAGATTCGTCTCCTGTTAATGTACATGCCGGGAAGCAGCAAGTGATATTTCAAGTAATCGGGCCTCTTCTACTCACATGAGACACCTCGACTGTGTTCTCAGCTCCTGTTTCAGTCAACCCAGCCCAACCACTGCAGTCCTCCTCCTCGGCCTCTCAAATATATAAAAAGTTTCAAAAACAAATATTCTGTGGTACTCTGGATAGTTTGTGGTCTGAAACTGTTCCCTGCATTGTAGGATACCTATAATCCATGATCCCTATCTATTAAATGACAAATACTTCCCCAACTATTTTAACAAGGAAAAACATTCCTATTAATTTAATTATGGCATAGCAGTAATGTCTGAAAACCATTACACTAGAAGCTTTATAGTAAGAAAGTGAGGGTAGGAAAAGAGCATAAAGAAATTTTAAGGGAAATATTTTTTCAGTTACAGTAGACATTAAAACTTGCAATGTTATCCTCTTCCAACAGAACATATGTACACGCTTTTCTAAACATACGTATGTTCCCTTTTTAAAAATAGAAACCTTCTCTATACATGACCTTGTTAATACTCTAATTTTCATATAGGAAGTCACAATGAAATCAAATCTAGGATCTCATCAGTAGATTACATAGTCATTGGGAGGCCATGACCATTTAATCTGTAAAATGGTACTTTCTGTTTTGCTTTTGCTGCTAAGGTTGTATAGCTTTTACTGTTTCAGTCAGCAACATCAAAACTAGGATCAGTATTCAGACTACACATTAAAGCTCGTATATGTTGGTACTGTTTAATGACCTAAAAACCCCTGAAGTATAACACGGTCCTCTTTTTTTAATTTTGCAATCTCAATTTAAGAAGGTTATATTTAATTATTCCAGAATTAAAATATATACTCATGCTAAGTGTTGGTAAGTGGTAAAGGAAAGATGTGAATCACCTCCATAAGAGAGACAAGCTTGGTGGCTGTCCTACAGCATCAGTGCAAGGATTCAACCATTTCACATGAAATCCACAGAACAAATGAGGCATCAAAGAAACGTTGCATCGAACATGACCTTTGGTTGTACTTTTACTTGTCCTAATTATAAAGGAGTTACTCTCAGAGCCAACACACAAGCCATATTATTCTTACAACTATGTAGTATTTCAGGAAGTGCTTCACACTGTGACAAATTTGAGGAAAAATATACAGATAATGTTTTCCTTTGTTACAAGGCATAATAGGCCTTTCTGAACAAAATTGATTCTGGTATTACCTATATGAATAACAATCACTAAATCAGAATTTTTCTAACTTTATAATGCACATATACATATAAATATACCACTACAGGTACCTGGTCCAATTTAGTAATTCATCTATGGTCTAAACACAAATAAACTAGAAATTAAAATTGTATAATCCAATTATGACTTTAATAATGCAAGTTATCATGTCAGATAAATACATAAAGAGGATATCAAAAAGAAAGCTACACACAAAAAAATAAGCTATTATCTCCTAGGCATTTCTATTTTCCCACACAGAATTTCACCAAGGAAATAACCATTTTTGACAATGCTTTTACTAAAACTGTCAACCTTATCAATATATGAAATGTAATACAGATTTTAAAGGGGAAAAAAAGATCACTAGGTCATCCAATAGGAAATTATAAATTCTAATAGCATTATCTCTCACTACAATGTCCATCACGCTATCAATTAAAAGATTTACAAGGCAAACCAAAAATTCTATAATGTGTGATATGAACAAAGACTTCAGAACTATCCAGTAAAATGAATTCTGCCTACTTATCTTTCTGTTTCCAATTGTAATACTATTATTTTCATTTAATATAGGTTCCAAAAACTGTAAAACATCAGTTACCTTTACTTAAAGTCACACCTACAGCTGCCCTGGTTGGCTAACAAAAATACATAGTTTGTTTTCTCATAGAAGAAAATATTCTTAAAGATATTGCCTATGAATTAAGATTTTTTGTTAGGGGCCGGCACCATGGAATAGTAGGTTAATTCTTCGTCAGCAGCGCCAGCATCCCATATGGGCGCTGGTTCTAGTCTCAGCTGCTTCTTTTCCAATCCAGCTCTCTGCTGTGGCCTGGGAAAGCAGTGGAAGATGGCCCAAGTCCTTAGGCCCCTGCACCCATATGGGAGACCGGGAGGAAGCACCTGGTTCCTGGCTTCGGATCGGCGCAGCTCTGGTTGTTGCGGCCATTCAGGGAGTGAACCAGTGGACGGAAGACCTTTCTCTGTCTCTCCCTCTCACTGTAACTCTACCTCTCAAATAAATAAATAAAATCTTTTTTTTTTAAAAAAAGATTTTTTTGTTAAATATATACCACACAAGACTATCAG
Source organism: Oryctolagus cuniculus (assembly GCF_964237555.1). Lineage (NCBI taxonomy): Eukaryota > Metazoa > Chordata > Mammalia > Lagomorpha > Leporidae > Oryctolagus > Oryctolagus cuniculus. The sequence goes on from NC_091435.1 coordinate 153,239,687, forward strand.
GAATCACTCAATAGGAAGTTGAGATATTCCTAGTGTGATCACAGAAGTGTGTCACAAGAAGGTACTGGTTAATGTCCAGATATGTAACAGTACAAGCTTTCACTATCAAACCTACCCTGGATTAAAAGACAAATTATATGATCATTCTAGCTATTGCAGTATTTCATGTTACTAAATCATGTATTTCACAGATGTTATGATATAATATTGTATACTTGAAAAAGTTTTCTATTTTTTAAAGTGATTTGCTTAATACCTTGCCATTCACACAAAAGTGGTTACTTAATGGCATTCAGACCAAAATCACCCAAACTCTGTTGCCACCTAATTCATGTTTCCTTATATGTTTCCTGTATTTATTTAAGATCTACCACACAGGCTTCCTTCTCTCTTCAAGTAGCAAATATGACTGGCAAGACCCTTTCCTCTTAGCCGCACACTAAAGTCACAGTCTTTCCTTATCTCTGAGGCTTTCCAGATTCTTTTAAATAATTACATCGAATCATTTAAAATTAGAATTGGTTACTTTCTGGTCTTTTTCAGCCATGGAATAAAATGCCTAACTGTGTACTAAACACTATATTCAAGGTTAATTTAATAGAAAGTTTGTGATCATTTCTATAAAAGTCTAAGCATCAGGCAATTTATCATGCTTTTAATAACATAGAAATGTATCTGATCCTGATGATATTGTCATAAGGAAATCAGATTTGACCTAATAAGAACCCTGGAAATGGTCTTTGACTCAACAATCAAAAGATCTGATCTAAATGTTGGAAAATTCCCAGGCAAACACACAATCTCTCCAAGGAACAAATTCTACTTTTCTATATATTTGCTAAACTATGCAGGATTACAAGAATGAAATCAGAAAATTCACACTCAAATACCTGTCTATTTTTTAAGAAAGATGACTAAGTGTAACACAAAATAAATGAGTATACTTAGCAAATTAAACCTATCAAATTAACTATATTCTCTAAAAAGAGTTTAAAAATTAAACAATTACATTGTACTATCTAGTCTTTAAAAGCTCTTATAAGCTAAGAAGAAAGGCTCTTAAGTCCAAGTAAATTAGCACTAACTCCAGAACCACCAATTATTCTCAGCTGTGTAGCAATGAGCACGTTTCTTACTATCTTTACTTCACCATCATGAAAATGAAGCTAACAGTACTTACCACAGTGAGAAAATCAACAAACAACCCATGTCAAAGATAAAAGCACCATGTCTGCAGACCATGTCTGCAGTTAAGAACTCAATTATGTTAACCATCATTATAATAGTCTACATTAATGTCTCTTTTCAAACACAAGTCCTAAAAACTTATTTTGATGTCAGAAGAAACTTCATATGTTGTGCTTGCATGTATATGCACACATATGTGTGCCTTCAAAGGAAAAAAATCACTCAGATGACACAGTTAACACTCTACAAATATGTTCATAGTGTAAACTCGGTAGATTTTCACTGCAGCTAATATAGATCTTATTCAACATTAAAGAAGGCAGCTTTTTTTCTTCAAAAGACCAAACTAGCATACAAAAACACATTGAAAAAAAACTTCCATCTCTAACAATATCTGTGTTTGTTCATCTCCAGAAAGTCACAGACACTTGTGGAAAACACACTTCTAAATCCAAGTATACAAATCAAAGGAAAATACATTCTTTAAGGCAAGCATATGAAGATACTAAGGCAACATTCTAATTAAATATTCATATATTCAATATTTCAAAACAAGAAATTCGGGGATATATACATAATTTACAATTCTATAGTGAAACCTGTCTACAGAGGCCATTTTCACTATATTTCAATAGCAACTCAACTTGAAATGTACAATGCAGCTTCTCTCTGAAGTGTTACAACTGTAAAGTACATAATAATTCACTGCAAGAAAACACAAAATAAAGACCATGTTGTGCACTTCGCACTCTTGTACCCAAATAACTACTTTAACCTATTCATTAAACCATTCAATAAAAGAGCGCTAATAAGTGTACTATGTTATGAAATAGTTAGGAGAAATGATCTTACTTGGTTAAAAATAGAAACTTTATATAAAAGAATTATAAGCTAAAATCAAAGAAACTATATTTCATATTTATAAATATCTTTGTCCATTTTAGTTCATTAAAATAAAATTTTCCATAAGAGATAGGAAATATGTCATTATGACTGACAGAAAAACCTATAGATACATCATGTTGTTTTCCAAATATCCATTTAATGGGGACTGAATCTATCAGTCAAATTTCTCTCACAAGGATCCAAATGCAAGTTGAACTTCATGTCTTTGAACTTTCCTAAAAATAGTCCAGTTGTTAAACAGAGGTGCCACTAAAACAATATAACCAAAAGTCCATTATTTACTCTCAAGTAAGTGGGAAATTCAGACCTGCCCTTTGGAAATACAAAGGATAATGTGGACTGAGGTTTACATGTTTAATCTCTGTTTACAGATGATAGGCTAAATCATTAATTTGTAAGTAACTCTACACTGAGTTTGCACACAACCCACAAATATTCTGTCACCAGTAACCCTCAATCAGTAAATTCAAAGCTAAACAAAGCAAAACTGAAATTATATCTCTACCATAAATTACAAAAAAATATCCATGGGCATTGCAATGAACATATTCTTGCCTTAAAGCTAATACTTTAATTTTTAAGAACCACAAAGAAAAAAAATCAAAACTAGTCAGTAACAATGCAGCGTCTAAAAGCAATAAACTCAAAATTAAGTTATAAATAATTTAAAGCATGTCATGAAGATGTATTAATAATTCAACAGATAAATAATTTACTAAATAATCAAATAAATAAATAATGAAATACATAAATAAATCAGCAAATAAATAATTCTGCAAAATAACCTAAACAATAAGCCACCCAAACAAATCACAACCTACAAAACTACAATGATTTTCTGGATTCTGAGAGTTTTAAATAAGCAAAGGTACATAAACTAGATCAATTCTTGTTAGAATTAGAAATATTTTTCAATGCTGTGGAAAAAATCTTCATATCAATACATAAGAATACATTTGCAATTTTTAAAAGACTGCATAAGATTAGTTCTCATAAATTATTAACATAATTGTAATATATCCTCTTCTATATGTTATATATACTTTCTTAGCCTGACATATTTTCCTTTAAGCAACTAGACACAGAAAATATTCTTAATTTACACTTCTTTTTCAAAGAGATACTTACAGTACAATACTGCTACAGTCTTTATGACAGTCTTTCCTGTCTTCATCAACTCATCAGAAATTTTCTGCAAGGAAAAATAATAACTTTAATTATAAAGATGGAATTTAATTCATTAGTGGACAATGCTTTGTAATTCTGCAAAATAGCAATAGGAAGTGGATATTATTAGCTATAAGTTGTATCAAGTTTCTAGAAATCTTTATTAGACTAAGTTTAAACTTAGTCTAACAAGAGTCCAGTTACCTCCACTGGAATTGACACACAATTTGTTACGACTGGCAGAATTTCAGATATGAATATAAAACTTTGAAGGGAAACAATGATTGGATGACATCTAATGCTACCTTCAATTTGGAAAGCTCAAAGTCCTTGAGTGGACATGATGAGAACACTTAACACTTAGAATTTGAACATAATCATAACCTAATTAAAGTACCAGAAGGGATCAAAACATAACTGACCTCATAAATCAGTCTTCATGTAACATTTTTCTAAATATTATCTTCCCAAAGTACAGCATTCCTGAAATCTATATCTTAAACTATCATATCTTTTCCCACAAGAAAAAACTCTAACGGATTTTGGACACTGCTAAGAGTTAAATGCAAACAATACAGAAATACTTGAAGAAAAGAAAATATTAATCAAAGTTTTTATTTTCATTGTTTTGAAAGACAGAAATCTTCCATCCTCTGGCTCACTAGGATAGCCTAGGCCAAAGCCCAGAACTCAATCCAGGTCTTCAGCATGGGTGGCAGGATCTTAATTACTTGAGCCATCTACCTGCTGATTCCTAAGGTGTGCATTAGGAGGAAGTTGGAATTGGGAGCATAGCCAGGATTTGAACTCATGTACTCTAATATAGGATGCAGCCATCTCAAGCAGCATCTTAAATGCTGTACCCAACACCTGCACCAATCAGAGCATTTTATATAACCTATTTTAATAAATTTTCACAAGCTTTTAAGTTATGCAGTATGCATAATTTGCCTATTTTACAATCAAGGAAACTGAGGCTCAGTAAGACTATAAATGTCGCAGGAAAGATTCAGTCTATCTACACAACTTCAGCATCAATTCACTGAACTAGACAGCCCTTAAATTTGGACCCAACTTAAAAAATAAAGAGAATTCCAAAACACGGCATATGGGGTAGAGCAATGGTTCAACTAGAGGTGATTTTCTCCCCCCAAGAAACATTTAGCAATGTCAGGAGACATCTGTGTTGTCTTGACTGCAAAGTGGTATATGGTGGGTAGAGGTAAGAAATGCTGCTACACATCTGTAACAGCCCCCCACCACTAAGAATTATCTGACCCAAAATATTTTTAGTGCAATGCATGAGAAATCCTGGGTTAGAGTAAAATGACTTCTAGTGGACAATTTTTCCAAACAATACACATTTGACTCAAGGACCGTGTAGCAATTTTTACACACATTATACATAGTGAAATATCCAGGATAAAAAAGTTATCCTTGGGAGAAGAGGTATTTGAGAACTTTCTATACCTTCTGCTCAGTATTTACATAAACCAGGACAGGTATCTGGCACAGCAGTTAATTTACTGCTTGGGTTGCTGTCATGCCCTATTAGAGTGGCTGGCTTGAGTCCCAGATATTCCACTTCCACCCAGCTTCCTGCTGATGCACATCCTTGGTGGCAGCAGGCAATGGCACTTGGGTTCCTAACACTCGTATGGGAGACCCAGATGGAGGTCCAGTTTCCTGACTTTGGCCTGGTCCAGCAATGGCTGCTGCAGGCATGTTGGGAATGAAACAGAGGAAGATCTCTGTGCTTCTGTCTGCCTTTCAAATAAAAAATATGAAAATAAACCTCAGAAAAAATATCACTGTAAGCCGAAAACTGCTTTAAAATAATCTAACTTTTAACATGTATTATGGCTGGCGCTGTGGCTCACTAGGCTAATCCTCCACCTGCGGTGCCAGCACAACGGGTTCTAGTCCCGGTTGGGGCGCCGGATTCTGTCCCGGTTGCTCCTCTTCCAGGCCAGCTCTCTGCTGTGGCCCGGGAGTGCAGTGGAGGATGGCCCAAGTGCTTAGGCCCTTCACCCCATGGGAGACCAGGAGAAGCACCTGGCTCCTGCCTTCGGATCAGTGCGGTGCACCGGCCGCAGCACGCCAGCTGCAGCGGCCATTGGAGGGTGAACCAACGGCAAAGGAAGACCTTTCTCTCTGACTCTCTCTCACTGTCCACTCTGCCTGTCAAAAAAATAAAAAAACATGTATTCATTATTTTACTGAAATTAAAAGTAACTTTCTTAAAACATGGAAAAACAGTAAGTTTATAATCATAAAAATTTTTTAAACTTTCATACCAAAAATTTTCCAACAAAGATAATATAATTAAAAGGCTCCTGAAACAAGTGGGAGACCAGGAAGAAGCTCCTGGCTCCTGACTTCGGATCGGCTCAACTCCAGCCGTTGTGGCCTTTTGGGGAGTGAACCAGCAGATGGAAGACCTCTCTCTCTCTCTCTCTTTCTGCCTTTCTTTGCCTCTCTCTGTAACTCTTTCAAATAAATAAAAACATTTTTTAAAAAGTTAAAATCACGAACAGACCTCATCAAAGTGACTCTCCAAGACATTTAATATTAATTCTTAGAGCTCCATTATTCTGATGGAATACAATATATAAACATTAATGTTTTATCTTGTTTTTTGTCTAAAAGCAATCAAGTTTTTTCTCAAATATTTTTGTAATTATTAAAAGCATTTGTGAAAAAAAATCAGCAACATAATTACCAAATAGTTGTAGAAACTATGTACTTCCTGTATCACTTTAAGTACTTTCTTTCAACACCAAATAGTATCTCTTCAGTCTCAAAATGGATGTCGGTTTTCAACAGAGACCTAGATTCTACCATGACACAGTGCATCATTCCTTCTATTTGATTTACTATATTAACATATTACCAGACAGAGACTTTAATCAATGACATCCTTAAACTAGGATTATATCACCCCCCCAAAAAACATAATATAATAATTTAATAATATAATAATTTAATAATAATCAAAAACAGACTTAAACAAGAGAAGGGAAAACAAACATATTCTTCTGACATAAATGTCCAGAAACAGACAAAGGCTAATACGACAGCTCTACTCCAAGTACTGGGGCCAAGTTCCATCTTACTCTACCATCCACTCTTGCCTCGTGCCAAGAAGGCAATGGGAATTCCACACTAATATTATTTACTCACACTGCAGGCAGTAGGGACAAACTCTCATATTTCAGCCTAAACCTCATAATCCATTTCTTAGTCCTTTAGAAGGCTAAGAAATATAGTCTCCAACACTGCCAATATGCTAAGCTATAAAACTGGAATTCTTTTGTACTAAAGAAGACCGGTAGAATGAATGAATTTTGTAAGAAAAATTACTAGAGACAGACTGCAATGAAAGTTAGTTACAACTCTCCAAAGAAAATGAGATCCACTCAAAAGATTTTCATTTGAGAGGTCCACTACAAATATTAATAAAAATGAAAGCCTAAATATTTAAATAGGAGTTAAATAGTTTTAAAGGTTATTCTCAAAATAAACTGCTGCATAATCACTATCATTTTAAGGCGATTACTAGCATCAGGAAACATTTATAATTTTAAATGAAAGAACAAAAATATTTCACATGCAGGGGCTAGAGCTGTAGCACAGCAGATTAGGCCACTGCCTGCAAGGCAGGCATCCCAAATTGGAACACCAGCTTGAATCCTGACTAGCACACTTCCAATCCAGCTCCCTGCTAATGCTGCCTGAGAAAGCAGCAGATGATGGCCCAAGGACTTGGGACCTTGCCACCTACACCCACATGGAGTTCGTGACTCCTGGCTTAGACCTGGCCCAGCCTCAGGCATTGCACCCATCTAGGGAGTAAAAGTGTATAGAGGATCTGTCACTTTGCATTTCAAATAAATATTTACGAAATATATTTCATATGCATACTATATATATACACAAACACAAATAATATACACATATACTTGGTATATACTTACGCATACATATAGGCCCTAAAGAGACCATTTAAAAGTTAAGTAATGGAATTAACTAAAATTATATACAAGTTTTACTGTGATTTGGGGCACGCTAACAAAAATTTTTTCTCCATTTATTACTTTCCAATTTTTCTACAACAAACAGATATTATGTTTACAATTATTCTTCACAAAAGACAGTGACCTAAATGAAGACGCAATTAGGCACCTTAAAATAGTAGTCAGATTCAGGCTTTAGCTTATTAGTTGGTATTTACTGATTTTTAAAACAGTGTGGGGAATCTGTAACTGGGCTGCATCTTTCCCAACTGCGACAAAATATACACCTTTCTCTTTAGTTGGTAAGAAGTCAAACTCTCTGTGCCCAACTTGTATTCAACTAACTAGCATTTATATGTCCTATTTGTCAGTTTTGCACAAGTCACTCCTAACCAGATGCTACGTCCATCATTCCTAACAATTTACCCCTACATATTTCTTACTTTTGCTCATCTCACTCTGCTGAATTAATCATTAGTCCTTCATGTATCTACAAATCCTTCCACTTTCCATATGCCCCAATCTATTTTGTTAAATTTCTACCTTACCATAAATATTCCTGATTACTTGTATGAGGGTACTTCAGAAAGTTCAAAAATGGAATTAAAAGATAATGCAGGGCCAGCGCCGCGGCTCACAAGGCTAATCCTCCGCCTTGCGGCGCCGGCACACCGGGTTCTAGTCCCGGTTGCCCCTCTTCCAGGCCAGCTCTCTGCTGTGGCCAGGGAGTGCAGTGGAGGATGGCCCAAGTGCTTGGGCCCTGCAACCGATGGGAGACCAGGATAAGTACCTGGCTCCTGCCATCGGATCAGCACGGTGCGCCCGCCGCAGCGCGCCAGCTGCGGTGGCCATTGGAGGGTGAACCAACAGCAAAAGGAAGACCTTTCTCTCTGTCTCTCTCTCTCTCTCACTGTCCACTCTGCCTGTCAAAAAAATAAAAAAATAAAAATAAAAAAAAGATAATGCACATTCATATTAACAGTTTTTTAGGATTTATTTTATTTAATTGATAGGGGAGAGAGAAAGAAAGAAAGAAAGAGAGAGAGAGAGAGTTTTCCATCCATCAGTTCATTCCCCAGATGGCCACAACAGGATCTGGGCCAGGAGAAAACCAGGAACTTCTTCTGGGTCTCCCACGTGGATGGCAAGAGCCCAAGCACTTGGACCATTCTCCACTGCTTTCCTGGGCACATTAGCAGGGTGCTGAATGGGAAGTGGAGCAGCCAGGACTCAAACCAGTACCCATACGGGATACCAATGTCACAGGCAGCAGCTTCACCCACTACACCACAACACCAACTTCTATATTAACTTCTTACAGTACACTTATGTGATGGACACATCTAACAGAAACCATTTCTTTCTTAAATTTTAAACTATTCTGCATTATCTTGAATTTTCCAAAGTTATTACAGGGTATATAAAAATTGTTATATCGGTACTAATTCTATTGCTTCATAGCTACCATCCATAGAATCTCATGACTTAAAATATTTCCAACTTCTCCACATTTCCTTTAGTGATACCTTCCTAAACTCCTTTTATCACCACATTAAAAATTGAAAAATAAAGAAAAAAGAAAAAATTACGACATTTGAAACTACTAACAGCCTATGGATGGGAGGGCCAAAATACCAAGCAAATCAAAAGTAAAATATACACAGTCATAGCACTTTAGAACTAAGAAAATAAGAACACAGTTAATTAGAAATTCACAACAAAACAAAATGAAAGGCAAATGTATAACCCAGACATACTACAGAAAATCCATAAGACAGAAAGTCACAGCAGTTGTCAAATGTCTGCTGGGGTCAGTTTCTCTCATGGCTGACAACACTAGTTTAGCTTCTGTATGATTCCAGGCAAGAGAGCCTTCTCTAAGTGCCATGCATGGGAGACCTGGTTTGTGTTCCTGGCTTTTGACCTTTTTCTCCAATATTAATCGCGGATCCCGACTCCTCCATTGCAGGCTTTTTGGGGAGAGAGAATCACCAGATGAGAGCATGTGTTCTCTTTAAAAACAAACACTCACTCAAATATATCCTTTTATTCCATTTTAAGTAAGTGTTGGCCGGCACTGTGGCTCAATAGGCTAATCCTCCACCTTGCGGCGCCGGCACACGGGGTTCTAGTCCCAATTGCGGCGACGGATTCTGTCCCAGTTGCCCCTCTTCCAGGCCAGCTCTCTGCTATGGCCCGGGAGTGCAGTGGAGGATGGCCCAAGTCTTTGGGCCCTGCACCCGCGTGGGAGACCAGGAGAAGCACCTGGCTCCTGGCTTCAGATCAGTGTGATGCGCCAGCCGCGGCGGCCATTGCAGGGTGAACCAACCAACGGCAAAAGGAAGACCTTTCTCTCTGTCTCTCTCTCTCTGTGCACTCTGCCTGTCCAAAAAAAAAAAAAAAAAAAAAAAAAAAAAGTGTTGCTTTCCAGTGAATTGGCAACTTAAAAAAATGGTCTTTGATTACAGATAATTTCTAAAGTATTTTGTTAGATCTCTCATTGTATTCTTTGCATTACTCACCTGCTCTCAACCTTGTTTGTCTATCAGTAACTACATTATAGTCTTGGAAAAAAATCCTTCATTTCCTAATGCTTTATTTAAAAATCAGTATGTATCTACACATGTTTTAACTTTTCCACCGAATTAAAAATTTTATGTATGCTTTTTATTTTTTGAAGTTTTCTTTTGTATATGTATGTAGTCTTTCAGTGGCTTGAATCATTATTTTTCTTTCCAAAGATGAAAGATCTGTAGTTTAATTTTGCTGCCTATTTTTTAATTTATTTATTTGAAATGCAGAGTCAGTCTCTCTCTCCCCCCTTCTCCTCCCCTACTCTCTTTCACACACACCCCTCTACAATAGCCAGCAATGGGCCAGGCTGAAGCTAAAATCTAGAAGCCAGGTGTGTGTGTGTGTGTGTGTGTGTGTTTGTGTGTGTATAAATAATATATAAATATATATAAATTGGGTATTGACAATATCCAAAGACAATAGTTGAAAAGTTTCCAAATCAACTGAAGACAAAGATGGAAGTTCTGAGATGCAAGAAGACAGTCAAGATACTGGGTAAATAGTAACTCCTTATCAGTTTCAAGGCTAAGTCCACCACAATTACTGCAACATAATGGCAAATCAGCATTTTCTATTTTTATTTTGTTAACTATAACAGGGGTGGGGCCGGCACTGTGACTTAGTGGGTTAAGCCGCCACCTGCAGTGCCAGCATCCCATATGGGTGCTGGTTCGAGACCCAGCTGCTCCACTTCTGATCCCGCAGTCTGCTATGGCCTGGGAACACAGTAGAAGATGGCCTGCAGGCGTACACCTTCCGGATAGGTTAACGCCGGCGAGACCTCGGAGACACCAGACGCGTTTATCGGCTTTTCAGCTTTCACTTTATTTTTCAGCAGACTCGCGTTACATGTCGCGAACGCCCGCCCTGTTACCGGCATTCATTCACAACTCATTCATTCACAACTCCTTCATTCACCACTCCTGCTTACTACTCGCATTCATTCATAACTCCCGCCTGTTACCGGCGTTCATTCATAACTCCCGCCTGTTTCCGGCGTTCATTCACAACTCCGCCTGTTACCGGCGTTCATTCATTACTCCGCCTTTTACCGGCGTTCATTCATTCCTCCGTCTTTTACCAGCCTTCATTCATTCCTCCGTCTTTTACCAGCATTCATTCACTCTCCGTCTTTTACCAGCGTTCATTCACTCTCCGTCTTTTACCAGCGTTCATTCATCCCTCCGTCTTTTACCAGCATTCATTCACTCCTCCCGCCCACCGTCCACCTATTTATATATATATATCATTCACGGAAAACATGTTACCAACTAAGTGTGGGAAACATGCAATAACAGGATGCTTAAAGTCAAAACAGGATCTTGCAATTAGCAACGGGCAGGGTGGAAAAAGCCCAGCACTAAACTTCTTGTCGGGAGCGGCACAGCTGGCCAGGCTGTCCCGTTCCCCGACAATGGCCCAAGTCCTTGGGCCCCTGCACCCACGTGGGAGACACGGAAGAAGATCCTGGGTCCTAGCTTTGGATCGGCACAGCTCTAGCCATTGAGGCCATCTGGGCAGTGAACCACTGAATGGAAGACCTCTCTCTGCCTCACTTTCTCTCTCTGCGTAACTCTTTCAAATAAATAAATAAATAAATAAATAAAGAACGGAGTGGATGTACTCTAAATAAACAAAACTGGAACTAGTTGGTCTTGTAAAGAAATTTGGGGGTCTGGTACTGCTGCGTAGTAGGTGAATCTGCCACCTGCAACGCTGGCATCCCATATGAGCACTGGTTGAGCCCTGGCTGCTCCACTTTCCATCAAGCTCCCTGCTAATGCAACTGGGAAAGCATCTGGGGAGTGAACCAGTGGATGGAAGATCTCTACCCCCTTCTCCCTTGCTCTAATAAATAAATAAATTAATTAATTGTTAAAAGAGCCCAAAATTTAGATGCTAAAGATTTCCTTTCCTGGTGGAAATATCCTGTCCTTACTTCCAAAACTGTTTTTCTATTAGTGTTTCTTAATATATGTAAATTTAAGAAATTAAAAACCATTACAATCTTATATTAGCAAGGCTGAATATATATTCAATTATGTTGAAATGAACAGAATTCCAATTTTCATTAACTGTTCTCTTCAATATGAGCTAAGCCACACAATACTTCCTGCACACTTTACCTGTCAAATCCTCCCAGCACAACAGGTTCTTTTACTTTAAAATGTAGTTCCTTAAGAAGACCCTGCTCAGAACTGTAGGAAAAATCAAATGTAAATTCAAACTGACTTTTAGTAAAACCGAAAGCGCAGCATCACACCTCCTAAGAATCATACCAATATCTGCATAAATATTTGGTCATTTTTCAAATATTTGACCCATATCTAATTGAAGCATTACAGTAACTCCATGGGATACTAGCTTTAGAAAGCAGATAAAATAATGGCTAAAGGCTTAGAGTAAAAGAACATTGTGAATAGTGTCGGAAAATATATAAGATATAAAAATTGAATTTAACAATGTCAAAGAGGAAAAAGAGATATCCAAAATGTGATCAACAGCTGCCTTTCAACATCATTCCCCATCACATGAAACTGAAAGCACAATCATTAAGCATATACAGCAAATAAACTAAGTGAAATGATACATTAACTGATTTGATTCAATGCCACCAAATTCAAACAATCTAGCAAGATTTTATTTAATTGCTTATTTAAGTTAATAAGACTCAAATGGCACTATTTTCAGAGGTATGGGAAAAGAATTTTAATAGAAAACAACTGGTCTCAATAATTAAAACTTTCATATAAGTAAAGGTTGAGCGGGTCAAAAATTGTCATCCAGACAACTTAACCATGAAGAAATAAAAAGTTGGGGCAAGTGTTTAGTGGTTAAGACATGGATTAAGATGCTCTCGTCCCACATCAAGCATCAGGGCTCATTTCCTCACTACAGGCTCCTGCTGCCAGTCTCCTGCCAATGCAGACCATGCAAAGCCACACTGATATCTCACATAATTGAGTACTTGCTACATAACCTGAGAGACCTGGATTGCATTCCTGGCTCCAGGCTTCAGCCCTGGCATAGTCCTGGCCACTGTGGGTATTTAGGGGGGATAAACTGGCAGATGGGAGTTTTCTACCTACCTCTCAAAAAAATAAATTCTCTAAAAAAAATTTTTAAAGAATCAAATGTTTAAGCTCTTCTGTGAAAGTTCAGGGGCAAAGTCTTTAAATTACAGAATTTCCCAAATCACTGTATTGCTGTACCGACGCAAAGCTAATGCCTGAACAAATGTAAGACACCAAACATCTTAATGTGATGGTTTCAAATAAATTGGAATGTTAAGGTGGAAATGTACAGTGAAGTGAAGTGAAGAAAGAAAATCCATGATTTCAGTCAGACACAATGGTGTGTGGTAGGAGAATATCGGCTTTGAAATTTAGTTTAACTTACTTCCAGTTTTTTTTTTATTTTTTATTTTTTCCTTTTTTCTTTTTTTTGACAGGCAGAGTGGACAGTGAGAGAGAGAGAGAGAGAGAGAAAGGTCTTCCTTTTTCTGTTGGTTTACCCCACAATGGCCACTGCGGCCAGCGCACCACGCTGATCCGAAGCCAGGAGCCAGGTGCTTCTCCTGGTCTCCCATGCGGGTGCAGGGCCCAAGCACTTGGGCCATCCTCCACTGCCTTCCTGGGCCACAGCAGAGAGCTTGATTGGAAGAGGAGCAACTGGGACAGAATCTGGTGCCCCAGCCGGGACTAGAACCTGGGGTGCCAGGCCGCAGGTGGAGGATTAGCCTAGTGAGCCATGGCGCCGGCCTACTTACTTCCAGTTTTAACTTCCTACCAATCCATTCTTATATAAAGAAAAATAATCCATTGTGACTTTTGAGTTTTTATTCAACATCATAATCAAATTGTAAGAGATTTTAGCTGCTTAAAGTCTTTTGTGTGGAGAGAAAAGGCAGAACTTTAAAAACATATCTACAAACATAAACACAACTACATATAGCAAAAGTTTCCTAAATGGTAATATTTTAAAGTACATCACCCCCTCAAACTCACTACTGAGATGTTCTTTTAAGACTTTTTAAAACTAACAATTATGCTTCAAGGGTTGATCCATAAAACATATTACATTTATATTATAGAATAATTGGTAATCATGTTATAGATAACTCTTTTTCAGCTATTAATGATTAATTCTAGTATTAAATTACACATATTAGCAAGAAAATCAAATGGAAATAGTTCATGCCTTGTTCTCACCTAATTATAAAAATATCTAAAAAGGTTACATGACATATTTCAAATTCCATATAGTTATGGAAGTTGTAACTACTCATAATTGTATTTTTGAGTTTAAATTATATTAAATTAAATATTCTGAATTTAAATTATCTTTAAGAATTTTATAATTAAGCCATTCTTATAATTTATAAAAATCTTAAGAAAAAACTAGATCTAATCTAAAATTTTAAAACCTGTCTTTTTTAGAATAAAGTCATTAATTTTCAGGTTTCATTACACTGGATTGACATTTACATATAAAGAGATAGAGGTTTTATTTTTGCATTTAAATTCTAAAGAGAGTAAATAAAGATGATTAACTAAAGGTTATTTAAAGTTTTTAATTTAAATTACTGGATTTTCTAAACTTCAGAGTAATTTTTGGTAAATGCTTTTGTTTAAAAATTATAAACTTCCACATAACTAAAGATGAAACTTAATCTGTTATTGAACTTGAAACAATTTAAACTCAGACATGAATAATTATAACTTTTAATTGCACTGTATTTTAGATTGTTTTATAACCCTTTAGGAAAAAAAATAGCTCATGCCATATCTCCACTTCATTTGACTATCAATATATTTTACTCCATATAAAAACCAATCCTGGTTTTCTGAAAAAAATATTTGCTGTAATATTACATCCATTTTCTCTTCAGTAACATTTGTAAGCTTTCCACAGTTAACTGTAACCTAGTTAGAAAAGGTTACTTAACAAGATTTTTGTGTACATTAAAAAAAAAAATTTTTTTTATCTGAAAGGTAGAGCAAGAGAGACAGGGAGAGAGAGAGGGAAAGAGACATGGACCAAGACAATAGATCTTCCACATTGTGGTTCAGTCCTTGAAAATGGACAGAACAGCTGGGGCTGGGCCGAGCAAAAGTCAGGATCCTGGAACTCCATCCAGGTCTCCCACATGGGTGGCAGGGGCCCAAGTACTTGAGGCTACCCTCTACCGCTTTTCCAGGCACGGTGGCAGGGAACTGGATCAGAGAGGGAGCAGCCAGGACTCAAACAGGCGCCCATATGGGATGCCACCATTGCAGGCAGCGGCTCAGTCCTCAGCGACACAAAACCGGCCCCAATTTTAAGTATATTTTATGAGTTCATTCGTAAAATCTCCTATGATATCTCAGTTGAATTTCCTACAAAGTAGTGAAAAGATAATACAAACTACTAGAATCAAACACTTCTAGAATAACAAGAAAAATCAATACAACAAAATGTCTTACTAGAAGAAATCATGTTTTTACTAAGGTTCAATTATTTCTAAACATTCTAATACATAAAAATCAAGTAAAACAAGCAGTTGATGGAAATTCTTTATAATCACTTTCACCTTTACAAATTAAGTATAAATTTAATGGTAAATGCCAATCAATATACCTTCTTCAGGATTATACACATAAACTAAATAAATAATGAATAAATAAATAATAGTTATACTTATCTATATAAGCAGCCAAGTTAACTTCCTAGAGAGGAAGAATTGAATAACAGCAAACATGCAACATGCTGTACTAAGTACTAAGAAAGTTTGTGCATGAGCTTTTTATTTCTATTTAAAAATATTAAAAACGAAGAGTAGGATTACAAGTACCCAATGTTCCCAAACAGAATAACAAATGATATTCACATCAAGCAATCCAATTCACATAAACATGCAAACATATTTGCTTCATTTTATGTATATTTATAAAACAATTAGGGGCCGGAGCTATGGCTCACTTGGTTAATTCTCCGCCTGCAGCCTTTCTCCAGGTCTCCCAAGAGGGTAGAAGGGGCCCAAGTACTTAGACCATCTGCTGCTGCTTTTACCCAGGCCATTAGCCAGGAGCTGGATAGAAGGGGAGCAGCTAGGATTCAAACCAGCATCCCATATGGATCCCCATTATCCATATTCCCATTATCCCATATGGGATGCTGGATTTGCACATGGTGGCTCTACTCACTATGTCACAACACCAGCCCCTAATAGTCTACATTTCTTAAGAAAACTTTCAAATACAGAGTTTCAAATAACTCACTTGAAATATTTCAATTGATCTCATCACTTACAGAAGATTCATACTCTTGGATTTTTAATTGCTGTAAATATAAAAGTAGAGTAGGGGCCTGTGCCATGGCTCACTTGGTTAATCCTCTGCCTGCAGTGCCGGCACCCAATATGGGCGACGGGTTCTAGTCCTGGTTGCTCCTCTTCCAGTCCAGCTCTCTGCTGTGGCCCGGGAATGCAGTGGAGGATGGCCCAAGTGCTTGGGCCCTGCACCCGCATGGAAGACCAGGAGGAAGCACCTGGCTCCTGGCTTCGGATCAGAGCAGCGCGCCGGCCATGGTGGCCATTTGGGGGGTGAACCAACGGAAAGGAAGACCTTTCTCTCTATCTCTCTTTCTCTCACTGTCTATAACTCTGTCAAATAAATAAATAAATAAATAAATAAATAAATAAAGGTAGACTAGACAAACAATTGGACATGCACAACAGGAATATATTCTAATAAAAATTCTATCTATAAAAGCATCTACCAAGCAAAATGACTAAAAAGGGACTCAAATTGAATCAAAATAGTGAACATTCTTTCTTTTGCATTCCAAACCAAATACAAAGAAATTAGAGCTAAAATTTGTAGTATTTGTTTTCCAGCTGCCCGTACAAAATCAATTGTTAATTTCTGCTCATCAGTGAGATATCTTTGTTGCTTTTTAATATAAATTCTAAGTTTATATAAGCCATGTTTCCATTACTGGTACTCAAAGAACTTTGTCTAAGACAATGGTATATTAAAATATTGATTCTACTGATAATAATTCCAATCAACCAGATTAGAAAACCAATGTGGGACTGGCACTGTGGCCCTACTTTTCCCACTGTCTGCAGTGCCAGCATCCCATATGGACACTGGTTCAAATCCTGGCTGCTCTACTTCTGATCCAGCTCCCTGCTATTGTGCATGGGAAAGCAACATAACATGGCCCAAGTCCTACATGTAATTACATGTCTATATGTGGCTGTAGGTCACTCATTTGCACTGCTATACAGCACTCCAATGTATGAATATGTCACAACTTATTCATCCTATATTCTACTGATATATATTTGAATAGTTCAACATTTTTGCTATTCCAATGTTCCTACAAAATATTCTTGAACATATATTTCCAGGTGCACACACCCATGGATTTCTCTAACATAACTGAGAGGGGATCGTGTCATAGTTCATATGCATATTCTATTTTAAAGGTAATACTAAATTGTTTTATTTTATTATTTTCAAAGACAATTACTGAAATTAGAAGGCCAATGTCAAAGAACAACAATGTAAAACACAAACTTAATTAAATTTATGTCACAGGAAAGCACAGAAATACACATAAAAATAATCATAAAAATAACCATCACCATTCTGATTGTCACTGACCAGCATCACAGGTTAAAATAATAAACGTCTCACAGGGACCTGTCTCCACCTTCTTTCCTCTCAGTGGAATCATTATTATTTCAAGGTGTCACTGTCTCAGACACAGTTCTCTGGGTACCAATAACAGAAACCTACACAAAGTTGCTTAGGCAAACTGAGAGCATTTATTAAAAAGACATAAAGGTCTGTCACAGATTGGTGAACAGGAATTATGACTGATCTTTAAAAGCAGGTAGAAATCAGAAACTACAGAGCTTCCAAGAAATAAGGTTAATCATCTCTCAAGGACCTCCAGGGCAGCGGCTTAATTTTTGCTCTTTACACACCAGTCCCTTGTTTCACTATGACCACAAGCTAACTACAGCAGCAGTTTTATATGTCTTTCTAGAAGATAAGCGTAGCAAAATCTAACTTGCATCTTTGCCAACTCACATTTTCAAGCTGTCAAAAAATGATCCACTCCTGTTCATATGTAACAACTATGTATTGTGAATATGAGGGTCCCACTTACAAAGCTGCAAAGGCACAGCCTTGGAAAAAGGTATCACTTAGATAACAGGGATCTGAGCAGAAATCCAAGAAAGCATCTCCAACAACATGACGGAAACAGTTAGAATTGCAATGGAGTGCAATTCTGACAAATCTAACCACCATTCCACACCAACACCTTCCTGAGTCCTGTAATCAGTATTTATAAGTCAATTAGGGGGGCCGGCACTGTGCGGTGCTGTGTGGCGGGTAAAGCCGACACCTGCAGTGCCGGCATCCCATACAGGCACAGGTTGGAGACCCAGCTGCTCCACTTCCAATCCAGCTCTCTGCTATGGTCTGGGAAAGCAACAGAAGATGGCCCAAGTCCTTGGACCCCTGCACCCACGTGGGAGACCTGGAGGAAGCTCCTGGCTTTGAATCAGCATAGCTCCAGCAGTTGTGGCCAACGGGGGAGTGAACTAACGGATGGAAGACCTCTCTCTCTCTCTCTCTCTCTCTCTCTCTCTGCCTCTCCTTCTGTGTGTAACTCTTTCAAATAAATAAACAAATCTTAAAAAAAAATGTCAATTAGGGGCCACGCCGTGGCATGGCAGGGAAAGCCACTGCCTGCAGTGCCAGAATCCCACATGGGTGCCGGTTCGAGTTCCAGCTGCTCCACTTCTAATCCATCTCTCTGCTATGGCCTGGGAAAGCAGCAGAAGACGGCCCAAGTCCTTAGGCCCTGCACTCATGTGGGAGACCTGGAAGAAGCTCCTGACTCCTGGCTTCAGATCAGCCCAGCTCCAGCCATTGTGGCTATTTGGGGAGTGAATGGAAGCGGATGAAAGACCTTTCTCTCTCTGCCTCTGCCTCTCTGTAACTCTGCCTTTCAAATAATAAATAAATAATTTTTTTTGAAAAGTCAATTAGTGGGGTCTATGTCGAAGTGCAGTGGTAAAGCAGCTGTCTGCAATGCCCACCAGCATCAATTATGGGTGCAGGTTCGAGTCCTGGCTACTCCACTTCCCATCCAGCTCCTGAGAAAGCAGCTAAAGATGGCCAAGTTCTAGCACCCCTACACCCATGTAGAAGACCCTGAAGATGCTCCTGGCTTCGGTCTAGCCCAGCCCTGGCCATTATGGCCATTTGAAAAGTGAACCAAGGGATGGAAGATCTCTTTGTCTGTCTGTCTCTCCCTCTCTCTCTGTAACTTTCAAATGAATAAAATAAAAATCTTTTAAAAAATAGGTAAATAAATTAGGTACTCAAGTCACTGAGAGCAGATAAGACCTTAACACTGGCCTTACACCAACCTCCATTTCCAACGCCAAAAGCCATTTCCGACACCCACTTCTCATGCTTCTCCTTTTGCTCCTCCTGCTCGTCATCAAACTCTCTGCAGCATGAAATGCAATTAACTATCTCTAACTGAAACTTTACTTGATATATCTTTGAAGTCCTGTCCTGGTTCTGACTTTTCAATTTTCTTTATATACTCACTTTCCTCTGACCCTTAAATACAGGTAATTCTTAGACATTACAACAAAAGTATCAAAAACAAAAGAAAAAAATGATAAACTGGATATTATAAAAACTTAAAATTTGTGGGGCTGGCGCTATGGCATAGCAGGTAAAGCTGCCGCCTGCAGTGCCAGCATCCCATATGGGTACTGGTTTGAGTTCCAGCAGCTCCATTTCCAATCCAGTTATTTGCTATGTCCTGGGAAACAGCAGAGGATGGCCCAAGTCCTTGGGCCCCTGCACTCATGTGGGAGGTCCAGAAAAAGCTCCTGATTTCTGGCTTCAGATTGGCCCAGCTCCAGCCATTGTGGCCATTTAGGGAATGAGTGGAAGCAGATGGAAGACCTCTCTCTCTCTCTGCCTCTTCCTCTCTATAACTCTGCCTTTCAAATAAAGTAAGTAAACCTTCAAAGGAAAAAAAATTGTGTATTTTTCAGAAAAGAACTCAACAATTCACTTTAACAAAGTGAAAAGATAATCTCTCACAGAATGATAGAAAATGTTTCTAAATCACACACACACACATATATATAAGGGATTTGTATCTAGAATATATAGAGAACTCTTAAAATTCAGTAACAGACAATGCAGATTGGGCAAAGGATCTCAAGAGAGAAATCTCCAAAAAAGAAAGACAGCTAATAAGCACATTTTCAACTTCATTAATCGTTGGAAGTGCAAATCAAAACCACAATGAGTTGGGAAGTCAGCAAAACAGGAAGCTCTAGATTCTCTTTCCACAAAAACCAACCCTGTCAAAACCATGGAAAAGTTAAGGCTTTACATCAACCAAGTAAACAATGAATCAAGAAAAAAGTAACTTCAAAGCCTCAAGATATCTTTGTGGTACTTTTACATGCCCTAATTCTATCCTTTTTCTGTCATGATTGGCAGCCATAGGCCATCTTCCCGGTATGGCAGCAAGGTCTCCAGTTCAGAGAAAGAACAGATCTTATTCACCAACTTTTGTGTTTATCTGTTAATGGACTACCTGAAGGACAGATGCAAGGTGGTCATCTATATTTCACTGAAAAACTCAGACTAGAAACAGGGTGACCATCTTGAAAATATGGCAAGTAGAATTAATAAACTATATATGCCTAGGACAAATGATTACTGTCTAAATATATAGTGGAGCATGCACAGCACAGAAGGAAAACCTGGGGAGAATTTGTTGGACAAATTATGAATACATAGGGGAATTTAGAAGACAATATGGTTGATCAGAAATGACTTCCGAGGACTCTGAGCTTCTACCTTGGACTGTTCCCTATGCTCGGTGCATGCCTAGCTAAATGTTCAGAGTGTCACCACAAAGACCAATCTACAAAGTCTGAGAGACATTCTTCCATTTGCTTGTTTGGAGACTCTTTAGTTTTGTTTTAGATCCTGATATTCAAGGCAATATCTGTAAAATCACTAGCTGAACACAAGCTAAGGAAAAAAGAAATTACTTAGCAGGCAGATAATAGCAAACAGAAGAACTAGCAAACTTAAAGCTAGGAGAACTGAAACCAAGTCTGAGAGACAAAAAAAAAAAAAAAAAAAAAAAGAAGAAAAGTGAACAGAGCTTAAGGGATTTGTGGGTGGGACACCACCAAGCAAAGAGCAAAGACATTACTGGAGTTTCAAGGCAAGCAAAGGAAAGGAAGGGGCAATTAAAAAAAATTTTCAAAAATGATGACCAAAATCTCCCCCAAGTCTGGTGAAAGACATGAATCTAGAAATTCAAGAAGTTCAATAAACCTCAGAATAAGATAAATGTCTATATAAAGTCTCATTACAATCAAACTCTGAAACTGAAATACCAATTCTTCATGTGCCTTAACCTTACCAGATTTCAGACTGAATTTATACCATCAACTCTCTTGGTTCTCAAGGTTTTAGACTGTAATTACACCATGAGATCTCTTGGGTCTGGTTACAGCTTGGATAAGAGTTTGGATGTCCCCCAAAGGCCCATGTATTGGGAACCTGGTCCCTAAAATCTTACGTTTATGTCTAATGGATTACTGTTAATCATTAACAGATCAAGGGTGGAGGAGTTGATCCAATTATAGTGTCTATGGGATGAGCCCAGTGGGAGATTTTCACATCACTGGGGGCTTACATTTGGAAGGTACTTCATGCAAAAAAGATTGGTTATCTACGCTGAGTTTGTCTTAAATTCTCTCTTTGCTTCCTGGCTCACCATGTGATTATTCCATTAGCATATGCTCTGACATTTCCAGCCTCCACCAGATGCCACACTGATGGGGCAACATGATCTTGAATTGTAAATCTCCAAATCTTTACCTTCCCAAGAAGCTCCTCTCAAGTATTTTACTTAAAGTTACAAAAAGCTGGGACTGGCACTGTGGCATAGCGAGTATCCTGGTTACTCCTATTCCAAACCACCTCCTGCTTAGGGCCTGGTAAAAACAGCAGAAGATGGTTCACATGCTTGAGCCTCTGCCAGCCATATGGGGAGACCTGAATGAAGCTCCTGGTTCCTGGCTTCAGCCTGGCCTAGCCCTTGCTGTTACAGCCATCTGGGAAGTGAACCAGCAGATGGAATATATCTCCTCTCTCTCTTTCTCCTCCCCACCTATTAACTCTGACTTTCAAATGAATTTCATAGAAGTTACAAACACCTAATATAGGTCTCCAGCTAGTCAACTGCAGATACTAGGATTGCTCAGCCTTTATAATCACACAAGACAATTACTTATAGTAAATGTCTTTATCTTGGTAGGGTGGGTTAAGCCCCCACCTAAGACAACATCCCGAATGAGCATCGGGTAGTGTCCCAGCTACTCTGCTTCAGATTCAGCTCCCTGCTAATGTACCTGGGAAAGCAGCAGAAGATGGCCGAAGATCTTGTGCTCCCATCTCACATGCAGGAGACCTTAGACATGACCCAGTCATGGCTGGTGGGGCCATTTGGGGAATGAACCAGTAGGTGGAAGATCTTTCTCTCTGTCTCTCCCTCTCTCTGTATTAACTCTGGCTTTCAAATAAATAAATAAATTTTGTTTAAAAGTCTTTATTTAAAAGAATTTTTTTGTTAAATAAGACTTTGCCACTTTGTTAAGTAAGACTACCACTTCTCCTGTCCTAAAAATAATGCTAAAGAGAGTCTTCAAGTCTAATTGACAGGCATTAGGAAGAAACACAAAATTTTATAAAGAAATCAGTGTCTTCAGTAAAGATAAACACATGGACAAATACGAAGACCAATATTGTTATATTTTTGGTTTGCAACTCCATTTTTAAATTTTTAAAAGACACTAAAAGCAAATATATAAATAATAATTACATGGAAATAACAAATACATAAAAAATAATTATACAGCAAACAGCAACAAAATAAAGAGGGGGAGGACAAACGTGTATAGAAGCAAAGATTTGTATGCCATTGCAGTTAGGCTGGTATCTTTACAATAATCACAAATATCTAAAAATATACACGAAGGAAACAAGAAGGCAATCAAAATGGCTCACTACAAAACTCAATTCAACTTGAAAGAGGATAGTAAGGGAAGAGATGAGAAATGAAAAGAGCACAGAAAACTAACTTTAAAATCGCATTAGTATGTAGTTTAAAGCATCAATAATTACTTTTAGTAAAACTGGAGAACACTGACAGAACTGCAATACAAAGTACAACTTTGATTAAAAGGATAGAACATCTAGAAAGAAGATTTTAACAAACAGAAGACTTGAACAACACCATAAACCAATTAGACCTAACTAATATATCTAGCACACTGCATGTATAGAAAAACATGCCTTCGTTTTAGGTTCACATAGAGCATATGCAAAGAAAGTCAATATGTTTCACCACAAAACAAGATGCCAAAATTTTAAATGGCCAAATCATAAAGTATCCTTCCTGACCACAATGGAATATAGCTATCATAAATAATAGGAGGAAAACTGGAAAATTCACAAATCTATGAAAATTAAGTCTTAACCAAGGATTAAGAGAGAAAGAATAAATCACAAAGCAAATAAAAAATTAGAGGCATTTGTTCTAGTAATTAAGACACCCAAATCACCATATCAGATTGCCTGGGTTTGATACCAGGCTCAGCTCCTGGCTCTAGCTTCCTGCTAATGCAAACCCACAGATGCAGTGGAAATGGCCCAAGTGACTAGATTCCTGCTACCCATGTGTGAGACCTGGATTGAGTTCTCAGTTTGCTACATCAAACTATGGAGCGTGAACCAGAAGAGAGAAATATATGTTCTCTCTCAAACACGCACTTGCTCATTCTCTTTCTCTGCCTCTCAGAAAAATGTATGAGGGAAGGGGAGGGAGGGGGAAGGGGAAGGGGAGGGAGGTGAGGGGACAGGTGGGGAGGGGAGGGAAGGGAAAGGAAGTTATGCCAGCGCAGTGGCACAGTGGGTAAAGCTGTCACCTGGAATGCCAACAGTTCAAGACCTGGGTGCTCCATTTCCAATCCAGCTCCCTGCTAATGCACCTGGGACAGCAGTGGAAGATGGTCCAAGTCCTTGGGCCCCTGAACCCACGTGGGAGACCCGGATGAAGCTCCTGGCTCCTGCCTTTGACCTGGACCAGCCCTGGCTGTTGCAACCACCTGATGAATGAACCAGCTCGCTCGCTCACTCTCTCTCTTGCTTTCTCTCTCCCTGCCTCAGCATCTTCCTCTCTGTAACTCTTTCAAATAAAAAAATAAATCTTAAAAAAAAGAGGCCAAATCACTAACACAACTTCAGATCTTGAGGAATGAGTAAATTAAACCCAAAACAAGCAGCAGGAAGGAAATGATAAAAATTATAGGTTATAGGTAATTACAAAGAAACCAGAGACCCAACAAAATCAAAATTTGTTCTTTTAAAAGACCAGTAAAATTGACAAACCTTTAGCTACACTGATAAAAAAAAAAAAAAGTAACAGAGATGACAACTAAAATCATAAATTAAAGTGGAAACATTGCATTCAACCTTACAGATTGGTAGGATTATAAGCGAATACTATAGGAAAAGGTATTGTGCACAGTGGGTTGCGATGCCACTTGGGACACCCTCTTCCTGTTACAGAAAGACAGTTCAAATCCAGACTAAGATTCAGCATCCTGCTAATTTGCCTCGAAAGCAGAAGATGATGGCTCAAGTACTTGAGTTCCTGCAACCCACATGGGATAATTAGATGGAGTTCCTGGCTCCTGGGTTCAGCATAGCCCATCACTAGCTGTTGTGAATATTTGTGGAGTGAATCAACAGATGGAAGACCTCTCTCTCTCTTCCCACTCTATCCCCACTTACTGAATCATTCAAATAAGTAATCTTTTTTAAAAAAGGAGAATGCTATTAACTGTCAACAAATTAGATAAACACGTAAATAAATAAAATTTTAGAAACACAAATTACCTAACTGCCTCAAGAACAGAAAAATCTCAATAGAACTGTAACAAAGAGATTGAGTCAGTAACAAAAACTTCCAACAAAGAAAATTCTATGAGCAGATGGTTTCTCTGGTGAATTATACCAAACATTTAATGAAATAACAGCAATTACTCTCAATTTTTCCCAAAAATAAAAGAGAAAGAAACACTTCCAAACTCATTCTATGAAGCCAGCATTATCCTCATTCAAATGACAGACTTTCACATGAAAAACAAAAAACCTACAGGCCAATATTCCCTATAAATGTAAATATTAAAACTGTCAACAAATTTATAGCAAACCAAATTAAACAGCACATAAAAAGAATTATATAACAAAGCCAAGTGGGATTTATCACAGGAATGCAAGGATAGTTCAGCATAAAAGAATCAATGAAATATATATTGATAGAATGGAAAAATATGTAACTGGTATAGAAAATGCATTTGACAATACCCTTTTGTGATAAAAGAAAAAAAGAAACTTAGAAAACTAGACACTGAAGTGAACTTCCTCAGCATGAGTAAAGGCACTTATGAAAAAATCCACAACTAACAGTATACATAATAGTGACATTTGAAACTCTCCCCCTAAAGTCAGGAAAAAGATTAGGATGCCCTCTTTTACCACAATTATTCAAAATTATATTAACTCACAGTTGGAGTAATCAGACTAGAAAAAATATATAAAAGGTATTCGAATTGGAAGAGAAGAAGTAAAATGGACTCTTCTCAGATGAAATGATCCTTGAAACAGAAAATCCAAAAGAATCCACAATAGAGGTAACAGAGCTAGCAATTTCAGCAAAGTTGCAGCAAATAACACACAAAAACCAGATGTGCTCCTATGTATCTATGAAGAATGATCCTAAAAAGTTATTAATAAAACTATTACATAGACAATGCCATGAAAAAGAAAATACCTGGAAATCTATCAAGCATGTGGCAGATTTGTGCACTGAAAAAAAGATGCTGAAATTAAAGAAGGTCTAATATAAATGGAGTGATACCTCATGTTCCTAAGTAGGAAGACTAACTGTTAAGATGCCAACATTATTCAAGTGATCTAGAGAAGCTAGGAGCCCAGCATTTCATCTGAATCACCCACACGGGTAACAGGGGACCAAGAACTTGAGTCATCTCCCACTGTTTTCCCAGGTGCATTAGCAAGGAGTTGAACTGGAAGTAGAACAGTTAAAACCTAATGGGCACTCAGATATAGAATGCTGGCATCACAATGTCAAGCCCATACATCTCCATGCCTTTTTTGTGGATTAGAAAAGCCCATCCCTAAGGAGTGCAAGGTATTATTTGGGAGGCTGATGAAAACGTTTTAATTGTAGTGATGGGCACATAATTCTGAATATCTGAAAGTCACTGAACTGTATATTTTTAAATAGGTGAATTGTCAGGGTATGTGAATTATAAGAAAAATATAGATGGTTCTAACTCTCTAATATTCTCCCCTTTTTTCTCTTCAAGGATGTCATTCCCTGAATACACTGAAATATAACCTATACTGCAGATATCTCTTAGATCTTTGTCATCACCCTTGACCATTCTTCTGAACTACAGAGCTATATTTCCCCAATCCCTGTGAGATACATGACAGAAACAGTCCCATCACTCACCAAGATGAAATTCAAATTCCTACTCCTGCATACTAATTTCAGCTTGGAAGTGCTGCAATGCTCCTAGTCACCCATGCCTACTAACTCTGGCATTTCTACCTCACTACTACCCATTTCCACATTCAGTCACCAATTCCTGTCAGCTCTATCCTACAATATCTTTATTACTTCCCTCTCAATAAAGTGAATATCGCAAAACACCACAACTTCCCTTCCTTCAATTCCTCCTCTCCAAAATAGCACTACATTCCCAAATACACAGTTACTTCAAAAAGTTTGGGGACGAGGGCGGCGACACTGTGGCACAGAGGGTAAAGCTGATGTCTGCAGCACTGGCATCCATTTTGAGTCCTGGCTGTTCCACTTTCAATCCAGCTCCCTGCTAGCATTCCTGGGAAAGCAGCGGAGAATGATCAAATGCTTGGACCCCTGCACCACATGGGAGACCTGGGGGAGATTCTTGGCTCCTGGCTTGGGCCTAGCTCAGCTTCTGCCATTGTGGCCATTTGGGGAATGAACCAGTGGATAGATTCTCATATTCTCTAATTTTGACTTATAAATAAATAATCTTCAAAAATAGTGTGTGGAAAATGAAATTATATATTTATTTTGGTACAAATAAGTTTGAAAGCCATGCATGTTTGACATAATACACATTTTTCATGAATTTTTTTCAAGACACTCTGTATGGATTTTAAATTTTTTGGACTAAATTAAATACATTTTAATTCCATTTTCCACCAACTTTTTTGAAGAATTCTTGTACACACCAAGAAATTCTAAGTCTAAAATTACAAACTTCCTTTTTCAAAACACTTCAGTAGCCTCCCAGTCACTACGGAATAAAATTCCACGTTTCTCCAGCTTAATTTGCAAGTTTCCCATGAAGTGGACTCAACTCACCTATGTCATTCATGAGCCCTAAAGGTCAGTCTCTGAAAATTTATCATTCTTTTAGCACACCATGGTTTTCATGCATGGATGCTTTTAAATCCCTCATGGGATTTACATGCCTCTGACCTGTATGCCATTGATATAATCAAAATTTAGCTTTCCACAAATTCAGGAAGCCATCAAATTTTTTAAAGATTTATTTATTTGAAAGTAAGAGTTACACAGAGAGAGAAAGTGAGGCAGAGAGAGAGAGGTCTTCCTGGCTCACTTCCATATCAGCCACAAAGGCCGAAGCTGTACTGATCCAAAGCCAGGAGCCAGGAGCTTCTTGCGGGTCTCCCGTGCAGGTGCAGGGGCCCAAGGACATCTTCCACTGCTCTCCCAGGGCACAGCAGAGAGCCAGATGGTAAGTGAAAATAACATAACTGGTGGGCCGGCACTGTGGCTCAATAGGCTAATCCTCCCACTTGCGGCACTGGCACACCGGGTTCTAATCCCGATCGGGGCGCCGGATTCTATCCCGGTTGCCCCTCTTTCAGTCCCGCTCTCTGCTATGGCCCAAGTCCTTGGGCCCTGCACCCGCATGGGAGACCAGGAGAAGCACCTGGCTCCTGGCTTCAGATCAGCGCAATGCGCCTGCCGCAGCGCACCGGCCACAGGGGCCATTGGAGGGTAAACCAACGGCAAAAGGAAGACCTTTCTCTCTGTCTCTCTCTCTCTCACTGTCCACTCTGCCTGTCAAAAAAAATAAAATAAATAAAAATAAAAATAAAAAATAACTGGTGAATAGGATTTAATTAAAACAGCCAGTAAAGAAATTCTTCCATTTGGATTTGTCTTTGTGAGATATACTTTTCGGTCATAAAAACCATTACAACAGGGGCTGGCGCGGTGGCACAGTGTGGTGCTGGCATCCCATATGGATGCCAGTTCTAGTCCCAGCTGCTCCTCTTCCAATCCAACTCTCTGCTATGGCCTGGGAGAGCAGTGGAAGATGGCCCAAGTACCTGGGCCCTTGCAACCACGTGGGAGACTCGTAAGAAGCTCCTGGCACCTGGCTTCAGATAAGCACAATTTCGGGTGTTACAACCATTTAGGGAGTGAACCAGCGGATGGAAGACCTTTCTCTCTGGCTCTCCCTCTCACTGTTTGCAATTCTATCTTTCAAATAAATAAATAAAATCTTTAAAAAAAAAAGATAACCTAGATTTGAGTGTTTTAAAAGAAGGAAATAGAGAAAGAAAATAACACTAATAATAACATCTACCTTATGTGTATTATCAGAATAAATTAGAGAATATACATTAAAACCAATTTGTAAAATGGATCTTATTCAAATGCAGGATTCTGATATTTTAAAAGATACATTTTACTAAAACTTAAATGTCACACTGCAAATCTGTCACTCTTCAATATCAAAGCTACATTAGGGAATAGAGGAAATTTTCCCCAAATTCTTGTCAAATCTCTAGATGCCATCATACTTCAGTAGTCCCTGGCTCCAGGAGAGCAAAGCACCCCTACAGCACTCCAGAGAATACCACTATTAGTGATCCCTTTCCTGCTCCCAGAGAACAATGTCTATGACTTACCATTATTTCAAGCCCTATAACAAGTGATCTCCCAAAAACAATATCAGAATATCCAGAAAGACATGTCATTTTGAAAATAATGTTTTGCCCTTTCTTTGTTTAGTTTTATTAGTAACTCAGAATTGCTAAATAACAAAGAAGAATTTTGTATCAGGGTGGGACATCAACTGAGAAGCCTGGCACTAGGAGGCATGATGAAATAACATCTTAAAGGCATAATAAGACATCAAAATATAGCTTTCCACAAATTCGAGAAGCCATCAAATTTTTTAAGATTTATTTATTTATTTGAAAGTAAGAGTTACACAGAGAGAGAAAGTGAAGCCATTGAAAATTCATGCCCATCTCTCCTCTACTGCCTAGACTACAGTAATATCTTCATATTTTCCAACCTCCAGTACAGCACCCCCCTGAATTTACCTTCCTCACTATGAAAACACGGTCTCCCTCTGGCTCTCCAACCCCATTTTATGGTCCTGCATGCTACACACTTGATGTTCCAGCAGCAGTGACTGGACTCAAATTTCTTACACAAGCTTTAGCCTCTTTGAAGTTTTTGCACCTTTTGCTCATGCATCGTCTTCCCTTCTTCCAGCAATGTCCTTTCCCCATCTTTGCCACTCTGACCAGTCCTTCAATGCTCAGCTCAAGCTTCCCAACCACTGAAAGAGGTCCACAAACTAGAACACTTGAGTTAGCTTCTTCTCCTCTGAGTTCTACAAACACATGCATCTCTAACTCTTCATGTATTCTATTCAAAATACCATTTCTAAAACTATGTCTACAAATAGAATATGAGCCAGAAGACCAAGAACAAAGTGTTTTACTCTTTAAAACTTATTTACCTAACATTGTGATGTCATTCAGTAAAGACTTAACTAAAATGATGATATTTTAAATATTTATTTATTTAAAAAAGCAGAGAGAGACAGACAGACAGGCAAACATTGATTTCCTACCCACTGTTTCACTCCTCAAATACCAACAACAGCCAGTGCTGGGCCAGACTGAAGTCAGAAGCCTGGAACTCAATTTGGGTCTACCATGTTGGCAGGAGAAACTCAACTACTTGAGCCATCAAATGCTACCATTCCAGGGTGTGCAATAGTAGGAAGCTGGAATTAGGGACACAGCTAGGACTCGTATTCCAGACATTCTGATATGGGATGTGGGCAGCTCAAGCAGCAGCTTAACCACTTTGCAAATGCCCAACTTTTGATCTTAATATTAACTTGTAGGGAACTTTCTTTTCCATCATTTACTTAAAGTAGTTTCTTTTTTCTCCGAAGTTTTCTTAGTAACTGCTGCTATCCATGTACATGGGTGTATTAATGAATATCACTACCAACTACTGCCAGTATAGCTCTTGCTTTCAGACCCATTTCCCAGAACCACCTGGGCTCTTCTGTATCTCAGATAACCACATTTCCTAATTAACCTTGCTCTCAGGCAAAGATTGTCCCAGGAAGATGTGGCCCGTGGGAGACACTGATGGGTAACCAGAAAGCAGAATAAAGAGAAGCCATGGCTGGTGCCACGGCTCACTAGGCTAATCCTCTACTGCGGTGCTGGCACGCTGGGTTCTAGTCCCGGTTAGGGCGCCAGATTCTGTCCCAGTTGCTCCTCTTCCAGTTCAGCTCTCTGCTGTGGCCCGGAAAGGCAGTGGAGGATGGCCCAAGTCCTTGGGCCCTGCACCCCATGGGAGGCCAGGAGGAAGCACCTGGCTCCTGGTTTCAGATCGGCACAGCGCCGGCTGTAGCGGCCATTTGGGGGTTGAACCAACGGAAGGAAGACCTTTCTCTCTGTCTCTCTCTCACTGTTTAACTCTGCCTGTCAATAAATAAATAAAAAAGAGAAGCCAGTATTTCTCCTCCTTTGCCTCAACTTCCTGTGGCATCCCCAGCAGACACCATCTCTTCTGTAACTCCAGTTCCCTCCAGACAATTCAGCCTTCTGCTATCCCAGCTTCTCCCAAGCACCCCCTACTACTGCCCTAGTTCCCCACACAGCCCTGCCTTCTGTACTCAGATGACATGACCTCCTCTCAACTTCCTTCCAAGCCCAATGGCAGCCTAAATGTTGTTAATATATACATTGTCTTGAGCAATTCCATTACCTGTGTAACTAGCTCCTGGATTAACATTCCTCTGTTGAAAGATCCATTTTGGTTACTATTTCCTGGATAAATCCTGACTGTTTTTAAATATCACTTAACAAAGGATTTATCAAATAGTCAAACATGGTATTTGTATTCCACATAGTAGAATATAAATACTCCCTATTGAAGATGGCTTATTACACAAAAACATTATTCCAAATACTGATACAGAGGAAGAATATCATGCATTAAATTCTTAAAAAGTAAAAATAAAAGAACCTAACACTTTATTCATAGCAAAAGATTCCTCACTGGGATAAAATCTTTACTCAGCTGCAATATTTGCCTGAAATAAGTCAATCACTTATAATAAAAATGTCACTTTTTTGAAACTTATTTAGTAGGGGGAAAATTGGAAGGATTATGGGATTTGGAGTCACTGCAGGCCAAGACATCTGTTCAGAGGGAAAAAAATGTTAAAGACCTCCTGTCAGTGACTTATCATTCAAATCCACAAAACTTTTCAGACAGATCCAACTACACTAATCAGTTAAAAAGATATACCTTTATTCATTAAACATATTTCACACATTTTAAGATCATAAAATATCAAAGTTGAAAAGAATCGCCTTAAACATAAGGAATAAGGGCACAATCTGTAAATAGTTCCGTGTTAACAACTGGTAATTACAGGACTTCTCAGCTCCCCTTTTATGCAATCACTGTTCCTTTGATAGAGCTAGTCTGATAAAATAATAATTCACTCACTATCCATAAAACATTGCAGGAAATGAATTACTTGTGAGGCAGAGAGAACATTTACTATGTTTTTATTTTACAAATAAATAGTATTTCCTAATCTCCAAATGTTTGTTCTTATCTCCAGATATGTTTAATATTCCTCAGGGAGGTATTGTGGGGCAGTGGATTAAGCCACTGCTTGGGACACCAGCATTCCCTACTGAGTGCCTGGCTCAAATCTGGTCTACTCCATTTCCAGTGCAGCTTCCTGCTAGCGCACATCCTGGAAGGCAAGTACTTGGGTCCCTGCCACCCACGTGGGAGACCAGATGGGTTTCCAGGTTCCTGGCTTCGACCTGGCCCAGTCCTGACTGTTGGGGGAATTTGAAGAGTGAACCAGCAGATTGAAGGGGTGTGTGAATGTGTGTGTGTGTGTATATACATGTACGCCTTTACCTTTCAAATAAACTTTTTTAAAAATTAATATTCCCAATGATCCCCAAACTAAAGCAAAAGATCAATTTCAACTACAGATTTTGGAAGAATGAGCAATGTAAAGAAATACAATCCTATCATTAATGTAAGAATGCGCTGAGCATAAAATTCCAGACATTTTACATAAATCATTTAAAATCTTATGAGGCAATTTCACAGAGTATATAGAAACCCAAAGAGGTTACAAAATTTTTCCAAGCCACATAACCAGTAATATTCAAGTAAAATTTCAGTTCAGCCTTTTCTGGCTCTCAAGTGTCTTTCTATTAGCTATTCTCCCTTGCTTTCCCTGGAATAATATCCCAGTGATTTCAGGCTAAAAATAAACCAGAAAATTTGGTGGTTTTTTTTTTTTTTAGGTTCAATATAAGAATCACTAGCTAATAATTTAGGGAATATTTATTTCATATTAGAAAGATTTCTCCATTTTTCAGCATAAACAATACTTGTATAAGAAAGCATTACTTAGGCAAGCACCGTGGCATAGTAGGCTAAGCCTCCGCCTGAGGCACCAGCATCTCATATGGGCATGCTCCTCTTCCACCCCAGCTCTCTGCTATACCCTGAGAAAGCAGCTGAAGATGGTCCAAGTACTTGGGCCCCCGCACCTATAGGAGAGACCTGTAGAAGCTCCTGGTTCTAGCTTTGTACTGGCCCAGCTCTAACCACTGCAGACATTTGGGGAATGAACCACCAGATGGAAGACATTCTATATCTCTCCCTCTCTCTTTGCCTCTCAAATAAATAAGTAAAATCTTTAAAAGAGAGAGAGAGTGAGAACATTACCAACAATCTACTGTCAAGTTTTGCATATAAAAAGATTTTAAGGACCTATCTCAAAAGGTACACAACTGTCAATTAACATGCACTTCTCATTGATCATAGGCTCTAATATGAGATTGGAATATCCAAGCCACTGCCCCACCTACTCCCTTCAGTTTGTACATGGCTTACTCATTAAATGCTGACAGAAAAGCTTTTCAAATCTTCCTAGCCAACTGTTCTTCCTAGCTGTCTGATTAATATATGAAAATAAGGTGAAATGCTAAATTATTATCCAAGCCCCTTTGTGCAGGTCTTCACATTCACTTTCTGTTGCGCCAAGGCCATCATAACACTCCATTAAAATAAATGCTCCCCTCTTAAAAAGCAGATTTTATATCATGGGGCCAGCACTGTGGTATAGCAGGTAAAACCACTGCCTACAGCAAAGGCATTCCATATGGGCAATGGTTCGAGACCCAGCTGCTCCACTTCTGATCCAGCTCCTTGCTAATGTACCTGGGAAAGCAGAGAAAGATGCCCCAAGTATTTGGGCCCCTGCACCTCCCATGGGAGACTCAGAAGAAGCTCCTGGCTCCTGATCTGCCCAGCTGTTGCGGTCATTTGAGGAGTGACCTAGAGGATTAAGATCTCTGTCTGTCTCTCTCTGTATTCTGCCTTACAAATAAAATAAATCTTTAAAAGAAAGTAAATTTTAGGGGTCGGCACCGTGGCACAGTAGGTTGGCCCTCTGCCTGATTTATGATTAGAACTCCACTCTGTACCCAAACCCTGCAATGGGAGTACTGATATGACAGGAGTTCTTTTTCCTCCTTTTCTTCACACCAAAAGAAAGGAAAAGAGGGGAAAAAAAACTGGAGCGCTAGTTTTCCCATTTTCCCAGCCCCAGAAATCTAAATACTCCCCTGGAGCCAGACACCAACTCAGAGAAGCAGGCAGACCTCTGTTCACCCTCCTCCTCCCTCTTCTGCCTCCTCTCACACTACAATGCCCTCAAAGGTTTTCCCCAAAACACAATGGGTCCTGAGAATTAAAGTTACTAATATACCTATTTTTGTTGATTTTTAAGATAAAACACATCCAACATAAAATTTACTATTTTGACCACTTCTCAAAGATTTATTTATTTGAAAGGCAGGATGACAGAACAGAAGAGGTAGAGAGAGATCGACAAAGAGAGAAAAATCTTCCATCTACTGGTTCACTCCCTAAATAGCTGCAAAATCAAGGTCTGGGCCAGCCCAAAGCTAGGAGTCCAGAACTCCATCCTGATCTCCTTTATGGATAGCAGGGGCCCACACACTTGGGCTATTTCTTCCGCCTTCCCAGACATATTCGCACAAAGCTGGACTGGAAGCCGAGCAGCCAGGATTTGAACTGGTGTTCCAATAAGGGATGTCTGTGTTGTAGCAGCTAACCTACTGTGTCACAACGCTGGCTCCTTTAACAAGTTTTAATTGTACAATTCAGTGGCATTAGATTCACAATGTTATACCATCACCACCACTACCCCTGCTCACAACTTTCATCATCCCAAACAGAAACTACAATAATTCTCCAATGCTCCTCTTCCAATCCCTGGTAACCTCTAATTGATTTTTATAATATCATTTCATAAACATACACAAAAGAAGTGAAAAAAGTATAATGAGCCCCTGGAGAGACATGACCCAGATGCATCAAATTATAAAATTTTTCTTTATTTATTGATCATCCCAGGCTTCCTATCATTTCATCCCTACATATTCAGAACAGGTGAAAACTAAAGATTCTTCCTTAAATAGCTACAATGTCATTATCACAACACTGACAATTATTTCTTGGTATCACCAAATATTAAAATTTTTACAATATAATGAACTATATTATAAAAAAGTTTCCCTAAATTTTCCATTGATCCTCTCAATACTGCAATGATTTCTAAAAAAGTATCTTATGTATAATTTTTATAAAGAATAAGACAAAAAACTATAATGATACAAATTACAGTTTAATACCAACTTCTACACTAATCAGTCACACTGTTAAAGCCCTTTAGGAGAGACTACTTTGTTTTTCCACTAAAAATCTAGCATGTTCAAAAAGTTCATGGAAAATGGTACTTTTAATTCTACTTCCCATGAACTTTCTGAAGTACTCTCATATTTAATATGTCAAAAATGGAATGTTTTCTCAACAAAGCACCACAAAAGTAACCTAGCAAAACCTGTTAGCACACTGTTTTTCATGCAAGCCAATCATTACTAATTAAAGATGCCTATTTGTCTAGTGCTATTAAATGACTATTATGAACTAAAAAAAAAGAATCCATGAACTTAAAAAAAAGTTTACTTTGTTTAACCTGTTTTCTTAGTAGCGTTGTAAAATGTGAAAATACAATTGTAACTAAAAATTCTATTAGTTTTGAAAAAATGTCAAACAACAGCACTGAAGAGATATATGAATAAATCCAACTTAACAACAGTAGTAACTTGAGGCCGGTGCTGTGGCATAGCAGGTAAAGCCATCGGCTGAAGAGATGGCATCTGTATGGATGCTGGTTTGAGTTCCAGCTGTTCTAGTTCCCAGCTCCTTGCTAAGGTGCTTGGAAAAATGGTGGAAGACATTGAGCCCCTGCACCCATGTGGGAGTTCCTTCCTCCTGACTTTGGCTTGGCCCATCTCCAGAAATTGTGGCCATCTGGGGAGTGAACCAACAGATGGAAAATTCTTTCTCTCTCTCTGTAACTCTGCTTTTGAAATAAATAAATAAATAAATCTTTAAAGAAAATAGTGGTCGGCGCCGCAGCTCATTAGGCTAATCCTCCGCCTTGCGGCGCCGGCACACCGGGTTCTAGTCCCGGTCGGGGCGCCGGATTCTGTCCCGGTTGCCCCTCTTCCAGGCCAGCTCTCTGCTGTGGCCAGGGAGTGCAGTGGAGGATGGCCCAAGTACTTGGGCCCTGCACCCCATGGAGACCAGGATGGGTACCTGGCTCCTGCCATCGGATCAGTGCGGTGCGCCGGCCGCAGTGTGCCGGCCGTGGCGGCCATTGGAGGGTGAACCAACGACAAAAAGGAAGACCTTTCTCTCTGTCTCTCTCTCTCACTGTCCACTCTGCCTGTCAAAATAAATAAATAAAAAATTAAAAAAGATTAAAGAAAATAGTAACTTTTGCTTCTCTGAGGACTAAGATAAAAAAAATCATTTTCAAAATATAAAAGATTAGAGGACATAAAAGATAAATCAGATACTCATTCAAATTTAACCTGTAAGTTTACACAAAGAACAGTCACTAGTTAAAAAGTAATTACCAGCCAGTGGCATATAAACAACCAAAGCTCAAAATATGAAATACAAAGCCAAATGTAAACAAGAAAAAAAATCTACATGAGTTTTATACAGTGTCTTTTCTAATCCTATGTATTTTTACTAATGCAAAATATATCAACTTAGAAAGTATAATCTTAACGTTCTTTAAAGTTTGTGATTACAAGGGATTACCTCCAAGATCAAAAGCAGCACAACATGAATACTAATATCACATGATCTAACTGCACAAAAATTTCTACATTAAAGTTCTACATCACATGAGTGTCTGAAGAAAATCAAGAAAATTAAAACATCTAAGATATTTAACAGGAAGCATTTGTGCATATGTGTACTTAGAGCTGTGTCATTATTTTACCCAAATCAGTTTCAAAATATTTGACTAAAATCCTAGAACTTCTTGAAACATAAGAAATGCCTGATTTGTTTTTAATATCTCTGTAACATGAATAAACTCAAAAGTTGCAAATAACATACTCGTGGAACCAGCAGTCTAAAAATGATGTTGAGTTTCATATATAAACGCCTCAGAATTGTCTTTATTATTTTTAAATTTTACTATAATACGAAGTGTGGTTTTAAATACAATCAACTGATCAATTCTACATAGTTATCACTAATCAATGAAGGAAAACACCTAGAAGTTGAGTAAAGAATAAAAGACCAGAAAGTAATTTGCAAGATATGTAAGTAATTTGACCTCAGACATTCTATGTTTCCACTATAAACAAAAAGAAAAATCTAAATCTATGAAATATTTACAGAAATGGGTGTTCTCAATTCAAATACTACTTCAAGTACTGTGATGCCTGTTATTCTAAATTATTGGAGGTCAATGAATTTAACTTCTGAAAACTGAAAGTTTTTAAGTATATGCTCTATAACCATTTTTTATCTAAATTCCTAAAATCTTCAGGTTTACCACATATTACCTCATTATAAGCTTCAACCTCGAGACAGAGAAATATCACAATGTGTTTGTATGTAGCCTCAGCGATCTCTTCAAATTTGTAAAGAAAGTCACTGATTTCACCTTGCCCTCTTACCCACTGCCTCTCTGCTGAGTGTCATGAAAAAAATGAAGCCATCTGACCTGAGGGCAACATGTACATGCGACTTTCTGCAAAATTAACCAACAAATTAACAGGTAAAGCCACAGTCTGACATTTTCTTGCCTTTAAAATAACATTTTATCACTGTCCTCAACTTTTTTTTAAAAAAAATATTTATTTATTTATTTATTTATTTGAAAGGCAGAGTTACAGAGAGAGAGCTGTCTTCCATCCGCTGGCTTACTCCCCAATTAGCCTCAACGGCAGGAGCTGCAGCAATCTGAAGCCAGGAGCTTCTTCCATATCTCCCATGTGGGTGCAGGGGCCCAAGTGTCTGAGCCATCTTCTGCTGCCCTCCCAGGCCACAGCAGAGAGATAGACTGGAAGTGGAGCAACTGGGACTAGAACTGGCGCCCATATGGGTTGCCAGCATGGCAGGTGGTGGCTTTACTCACTAAGCCATAGCGCCAGCCCCCTTAACTCTTTTAATATTAAAAATATGGCAGAGGCCCAGAGTTGTAGCGCAGTGGGTTAGACCGTCAGCATCTCATATCGGAGGCACCACTTCAAGTCCTGGCTACTCCACTTCCAATTCAGCTCCTTGTTAATGCTTCTGGATAAGCAGCTGCAGATGACCCAAGTCCTTGGGCCCCTGCCACCCATGTGGGTGACCTGGATGGAGTTTCTGACTCCTGGCTTAGGCCTGGCCCCATTTCAGCTGTTGTGGCCATTTGGAAAGTGAACCAGCGGATAGAAACTCACTTGCTCACTCTCTGTCTCCCCACCTCTCTAACTCTTTCGAATAAACAAATGTTTAAAAAAAAAAAGTATGATGAATTATTTGTATCATTGGTATAACACACAATTACAAATTCCTTACCAAGTTCAATTCACTCTTCTAATTTACTCAGCAGTGACAATTTTGAAATTGATATGTATTGGGAACCCACTTAGAGTCAGACCATACTCAGCACTTTTTACAAATGTAAGGTAGTCTTATTTCTATTTTACCAAGTGGAAAACTAAGTATTATAAAGGTTAAGTCACTTGACCACTGGTTAATTGACAGAGTCAGATTCTAATCCAGACCTAACCAAGGTTTATTTGGTGAATTTTTCATTACTGAAACTTTGTTCTTGGCTTAGAAACACATATGATTTTTTTCTATTTGGGACAGGGGGTGGCAAAGAGTGGGTAAAGCCATTTGCAGTATCTACTTTTGGGACTACTAGGACAAAATTTTCTTAAACATCTTAATATTCCAAATATGAGTATTAAGAATTACATGACTGACAGAAAGACTAAGAGATCCATTAGCACAAAAGACTTCCCACAATATCATGTAATATCCAAACAAAAATCCAAAAACTGGAGTAATATACTTGTAAAAATACTGTCCAGGGGTCAGTGTTGTAGCATACTGAGTTAAGCTGCCACTTGCGATACTGGCATCCCATATCAGCACTGGTTGGAGTTCTAACTGCTCCACTTCTGATCCAGCTCCCTGCTAATGTACCTGGGAAAGCAGTGGGAGAGAGCCCAAGTACTCAGGCACCTTCCACCCATGTGGGAGACCCAAAGGAAGTTCCAGGCATTGCAGCCATCTGGGAAGTAAACAAGCAGATGGAAGATGTTTGTCTCTGTCTCTGTCTCTCTCTGTAACTCTGTTTTTCAAATGAATAAATAAATCTTTTAGAAAAAGTACTGTCCAATGGTATCTGCTTACTAATAAACAAATTTTTAAGAATTATGTGATGCTCAGAATTGTTCTTAGAAGCCTTCATCATAAATACTAAAGGCAATCAGAAAAAAATCTATTTTTATATTATTTATACATGTTTTCGTATTTTAAAATTCACTCTGAAAATGTCTTTATTTTAGAGAGAGAATTCTAGGTCGCCAATTTTTTTTTCCAGCACACTAAGATGTCACTCTGAGTTTTGGCTTCCATTTCTTCTCCTGAGCGGTCCCTTACTGATCTAACTGCCTCAGCTACTTTGAAGGTAATCTGTCTTTTGTTCTCCGGCAACTCTCTTTTCTGTTATTCTTTTTGTTATTCTTTT
The DNA here is from genome assembly GCF_964237555.1 of Oryctolagus cuniculus. Classification (NCBI taxonomy): domain Eukaryota; kingdom Metazoa; phylum Chordata; class Mammalia; order Lagomorpha; family Leporidae; genus Oryctolagus; species Oryctolagus cuniculus. Next base: position 153,279,227 of record NC_091435.1, read on the forward strand.
TGTTGCTGGTGTTCTCCATTTTAATATGGCACGCCTACATGTATACTTCATTTAAACTACTCTGCTTGCAATTCTCTCAGCTTCTCAAGTTTATTATCTCTTCAAACACTTCCTCCTCCTTTCCCATTGCTTCTCCTTCTTAGAAAACTAATGAAATACACAATATATATATATATTTCTTTTTGCCCATTTCCTTATCTATAACACATTCTGGATAATTTCTTCTCTTCTGTATCTAGTTCATTAAGTCTCTCTTTAGTTGCATATCTAATGTGCTCTTAACCACACCCACTGAGTTTTTTCATTATGATATTTTCACTCCTAGTTTTGTTCAGATCTTTTTCAAGTATGCAAATATTTTCCATCTTTTTTTAAAAATTATTTATTTGAAAGTCAGAGTTAGAGACAGACAGACAGACAAAAAGAGAACTCCACCCAATGGTTCACTCCCCAGAGGGCTGAAGAGCTAGGACTGGGCCATGTCCAAGTCAGCAGCCAGGAACTCCACCCTAGTCTCCCACCTGGGTGGCAAGGGTCCAAGCACTTAGGACATCTTCTGCTGCCTTCCCAGGAACATTAGCAAGAAACTGGATCTGATGTGAAAGAGCAGGGATTCAAACTGGCATTGTAACACGGGATGCTGGTGTTGCAAGCAGGGTGGCTTAACCCACTGTGCTGCAACACCAGACCCTAAATTCACACCTTGATGGTATTTTATGACCATGTAGGTGACATGAATTCAAGGTGCAAATAGAGGAGAGGGAAGGGCTGTAATTATAATTAGTTAGACTATGTACTTTATCCCATTTCAAGGCAAAATTTATTGCCACCTCCTATGAGCAAAAAAGCAAGGGAGTCCCTTAATCTTCAGTCATCCATACTCTAAACACATAGCTCTTGGGAGTTCTAGCTTTACAGGAAAGGGGATTCCCCATTAGACTCCTCACCTTAAGCCAATTGGGACTTTTAATTTCTTTTTTTTTTTTAATTTATTTTATTTATTTGAAAGAGTTTCAGAGAGAGGTAGAAACAGAGAAGTCTTCCATCCGCTGGTTCACTCCCCTGATGGTCGCGATGGTTGGAGCTGTGCCGATCCGAAGCAGAGCTTCTTCTGGGTCTCCTAAGTGGGTGCAGGGGCCCTAGGACTTGGGCCATCTTCTACTGCTTTCCCAGGCACAGCAGAGAGCTGGATTGGAAGAGGAGCAGCCAGGACTAGAACCAGCATCCATATGGGATGTCGGAGCTTCAGGCCAGGGCTTTAACCCACTGCGCCACAGCGCCGGCCCCTGGAGCTTTAATTTCTATCTCCTATGCCTTGTGAGGCCTGCAAAACAAAGTTCCCCAAAATGTGACAAATTTCCTCCAAAGAAAAATAGTCTTAATATTTTACTTAACCTCTCTGAATTCCTGCTCTCACACAGATTTTGGTCTAGTAATTCCGTACTGTCATGTTAATTTTTAGGAATAACATTTTTAGTATATTTTATTCAGTATTTCTAGTTGCTTTTGGGAAATGACTCTTTGTAACACAGCTGAGCAAATTACCCTGCTTTTAACTTCAAAAAGTTTCATTTTTTATATTTCAGTTTCTTAAAATTTCATTTTCTGGGAAGATAACACACTGACATAGTAAGAAACAAGTCTTCATCCATTTGATTCACCAGTACTGTCTTGGATACAATTTTGCCAAATCTAACTGATCAATCCTATCATAAGACTACTAAGAAATGGATAAGATTCTGATATTAATTCTTGAATTAAGAATGTATAATTGCTGTGAAATTTACTGGATTAATGATTTACACATACATACCCACACACACACATAAGCAATATGTAAAATGTACGAAAGTTCTGTATTTGAAACTATTGGAAGCTTAGCCAGTGTGTTGAAAAAAAATGATACAAGGAAAACTGAGTTCAGTCTTATCTCTTCTAAGAAATGGAATTATAAGGAATAATCATTAAATTAGGACTCATAAAGAAAACGCTCTTATTGATTAAATTATACAAATCAGCAAATCTAGAAAAAATGAGCCATATAACCAGGAAAATCTGAATTAATCAAATTGATTCAAGGAATAAAACATTAATACATAACCAAGGAAGAAGTTGAGAAAATAAAGTGCAACTCCACAAAAAGCACCAGACCTAGACAAATAGGAGAATTATTTCAATCCAATGCTATTTAAAGTATTTCAGGGCACAGAGAAGGAAAAACCTCCCTATTGTTTTGATAAAACCTATATAATATCAACACTAAATCTGAGAAAGAACACCCATAACTATAAGCCTGAGACTTACATAGAAGCTGCAAATATCCAAGAGAAAATATTAAGTAGAAACCCATATTATATTAAAAAGAAATATACTATAAACAAAGCTCATTCCAAGAACCTAAGAATTAATTTGACATTACAGTCATATGCAGGACGAAGGGGAGAAAATATGATTATATCAAGAGCAGCCGCCAGCGCCCCGGCTCACTAGGCTAATCCTCCACCTTGCGACGCCGGCACACCGGGTTCTAGTCCCGGTCGGGGAGCCGGATTCTGTCCCGGTTGCCCCTCTTCCAGGCCAGCTCTCTGCTGTGGCCAGGGAGTGCAGTGGAGGATGGCCCAAGTACTTGGGCCCTGCACCCCATGGGAGACCAGGAGAAGCACCTGGCTCCTGCCATTGGATCAGCACGGTACGCCAGCCGCAGCGCACTGGCCGCGACGGCCACTGGAGGGTGAACCAACGGCAAAGGAAGACCTTTCTCTCTGTCTCTCTCTCTCACTGTCCACTCTGCCTGTCCAAAAAAAAAAAAAGAGCAGCCAAAACACATATTTGGTAAGAGTCAAAATTTATTCCTAATAGAAAATAATATATGATTTTAAAGAGCACAAATGTGTGAGCACACACATCCTAATCAAAGCCAACACAGTGTTTAATAGAGCAATATTTAAAATATACAACTGAAGTCAGATACAAAACAAGGGGTCAGACTGCTGAAACAATCCCATTAAATCCCATTAGAATTTTTCTGAAAGGAATTAGATAAGCTAACAAAATAAGAGGCACAAATATTAGAAACAAAGAGGTAAAATACACCAATATTTGTGAATATTTTCTAAATAGAAAAACAAAGACTATCAAATGAAAAACTATCAGATATCATCAAAATAACATGTTAGACCAGCCAAAAAGATTCAGAATTAGAATAATACAGAAAATCTAGCCCTACCGAGATATTATGATGTTAAAAGCTACAGGAAATTATTACTGATGCATGAAGAAACAGTTCAATGGAATAAAATCCAGATTACAGAACTTTTAGATCCAAGAACATATGAGCAATTAGAATTTAATAAAGGTGGTGTTTCAAATCTGTGTACAAAAGGTAAGTTATTCAATAAAAGATACCACAAAAATTGTCTAGCCATTTGAAGAATAAATTTGGATCTTTATAATCTGTATTTACAAAATATTATTTCTAGACATATAAAAATAGGAAATCACAACTCAGTCCAGGTCTCCCATTGTGGGTAACAGAAATCCAATTGCTTCAGCCATCACTGCTGCCTCCTGGGATCTGCAATAGCAGGAAAGTGGATTCAGGGGCCCGAGCCAGGTGATCCCAGGCACTCAGATGTGGGACACAGGCAACTCAACTGCTGGGCTAAACACCTACTTCATGAAATGATAAACATTTTAGTATCTATCAAGTGTTAATAGTTTTGCAATCTTGGAATAGGAAAATCTTTCCAACAATATCTTAAAACCAAACACCGTAAAGAAAGAGTAATATATGAGGCTATGCTGTGCTTTCAGTATGGATTGTGTCCCCAAAAGGTTCTTGTGCTGGGATCACGGTTTTCATACTGGGAAGTGTTGGAACTTTTTTTTTTTTTTTTTTTTTTTTTTTTTGACAGGCAGAGTGGACAGTGAGAGAGAGAGACAGAGAGAAAGGTCTTCCTTTGCCGTTGGTTCACCCTCCAATGGCCGCCGCTGCAGCCGGCGCACCGCGCTGATCCGATGGCAGGAGCCAGGAGCCAGGTGCTTCTCCTGGTCTCCCATGGGGTGCAGGGCCCAAGCACCTGGGCCATCCTCCACTGCACTCCCTGGCCACAGCAGAGGGCTGGCCTGGAAGAGGGGCAACCGGGTCAGAATCCGGCTCCCCGACCGGGACTAGAACCCGGTGTGCCGGCGCCGCTAGGCAGAGGATTAGCCTAGTGAGCCGCGGCACCGGCGTGTTGGAACTTTTAATTAAAAAGATGGATCTAGTAGGACGTCCTTAGGTCACTGGAGGGGTACTCTCAGAAAGACAGTTTTCATTAGAAAGATGTTTTAGGCCGGCGCCACGCTCAATAGGCTAATCCTCCACCTTGCGGCACTGGCACACCGGGTTCTAGTCCCGGTCGGGGCACCAGATTCTGTCCCGGTTGCCCCTCTTCCAGGCCAGCTCTCTGCTGTGGCCAGGGAGTGCAGTGGAGGATGGCCCAGGTCCTTGGGCTCTGCACCCCATGGGAGACCAGGAAGGAAGGGAGGGAGGGAGGGAGGGAGGGAGGGAGGGAGGAAGGAAGGAAGGAAGGAAGGAAGGAAGGAAGGAAAGAAAGAAAAAAGGTGTTTTAGAAGGAGCAAGCTGACTAAGCTGACTCCACCCAGCTCTTTCTGCTTTCTGTTTTGAGACATGATGGCTTGCTCCAACACACATTCTCAATACTGCCATCTGCCATCTGCCATCTACCATCCACCATCTACAACAGGGCCCATGTTGGGTACTGCCTAAAATCTCCATTACAATATGGCGCCTGGCGGATGTTCAAGGGGCGTGTCTGCGGCTGCAGTGGTTAAGCTACCTAAGATCAGACCACCGGCAGGGATAGGCCCACTTTAGTTCCGGACATGTGGACAGTGCGTGATCCCTATACTTTGCTTAAGGTGCCCCTGTGCGTGGTCCACCCATGCCTGCGTGACCTTTTCTCTGATTGGCTCCCCTACTGCACATGTCCTTCGTAAGCTTTACAAGCCTGAACACTTCCTCAATAAAGCGGTTCCTGCTTCAACAGAACCCATGGGTGCTTGTGGTGTACACTTGACCCGTCGCCTTACCCTTCCGTTCGCCTTGTTGGTGAGTGTACTGGCCCCTGCTGCTCAGGGGCCAGCCTAGGGCTTAAGGCTCCAACAAGTGGCGCCCAACGTGGGGCACGATGGGCTCGAATGAGCCCTAAAGAAGGACTGACTCCAGCCCGAGAGAAGGACTGAATATGGCCTAAGTCAAAGTACCGGCGGACTCGGCTAATCGAGGCTCTCGGGGTAAGGTATCTCTGAAAGGATGGGACAACCTCATGCTAAGTTTGAGGACCCAGCGCCTAAGGTGCTGAGATACATACTAAAGACTCAAGGCTTAAAGTCACACAAAAAATCCTGCACACCTAAGCCGGCTGATAGGAAACAGATGGGCTGGGTGGCCTTTGATGAGGAAAGTCAGGAGGCTCCTAAATCCCCAGAGGCAGTTAAAACTCAGAGCCTTCAGGTGTGGTAACCCCTAAAGGCCCAGCGCTGCCTCAACCCACCACGCCTCCAGTTACAGAGGGGAAGTTCCGCCTAGTTCCACCTATGTGGCCACCCCTATATGCGTATTCCTCTCCCTTGGATAGCCCGCCGCCATCTTGTAAACAGCGCACCTACCCAACCCCAAGGCCAGTCCTGCTAGGCCCCGGCGTGCTCAGTCTTCCCTGTAAATGGGGGACCACAGCCTTTCTCTGCACTCTATTCCAGTCAACGTGGCCTGCCGCACCCACGCAGGCATGGCCATAACCTAGGGTCAGATATTTAAAGGTAGCCGAGGAGATTTCTGAGAATGGCAAACAAAATTCTGTGCACTTTGGATTCCACAATTTGGATCCCAAGCTTTTGCGTGTAGCTTTAAAGACGCCCTGATGCAGTCTCCATACTGAAAAGGGTAGCTGCAAAAGTTGTTCCAGACAACTAAGGAGCTTCTTAATAAAAGCTGCGGTATTGGGAATTACTGATGACAGGATTCTGTGGAATTTGGATTCCAAGATTTGTATTCCAAACTTTTGTGTATAGCTTTAAAGAGACCCTGATGCAGACTTTGTACTGAAAAGGGTACCAGGATTTGGATTCTAAGCCTTGTGCTTGCTTAAAAGCCTCTGAAACAGACACTGTGCAGGACAGGGGAGCTGCAAAGGTGTTCCAAGGAATCAATGGGTTTTTAACAAAAACTCCAACATTGGAAATTCCTGAGCAAGCCATTCAGAAGAAGGTCCTCTTCAGATCAGTTTCAGCTTAGATAAAAGGGACCTGACCAGGTGCTAGTGAACACGACTACTTCCATGAAATTAGGACTAAACTTCTACCTCTTTTTTTAATTTAATTTCTTTATTATTATTTAAACTTTTATTTAGTAAATATAAATTTCCAAAGTACAGTTTATGGATTACAATGGCTTCCCCCGCCCATAACTTCCCTTCCATCTCCCGCTCCCTCTCCCACTCCATTCACATCAAGATTCATTTTCAATTATCTTCATATACAGGAGATCGATTTAGTATATATTAAGTAACGATTTCATCAGTTTGTACCCACACAGAACATAAAGTGTAAAATATTGTTTCAGTACTAGTTATAACATTAATTCACATGACTAGAGCCTAGGGAGATTACTGACACCACGAACAAGAGTGTCAAATTGTTAAGTCAACAACAGGAGTCACTGTGTACTTACTCCTCATGTAGGATCTCTGTCCTTAATGTGTTGTTCTATGTGAATTAATGCTAAACTTCTACCTCTTAAGTTTTCACAGGTGAATACGAAAGACATGCCTGACTGTTCCTATAAGCCAATCAGAAACCTTAAGATACGTTTCCCTGTCCTAAGCAATGGCTTATAGGCTGATGACCAGCTCTTTTCTGTGCTGCTGTAGCTAACTTATCTGATGAGAGTTTACACGTGTCTTGAAGGTTTCACGTTTTATTGGATTTGCCTGTCTTTAATGTTTGAGTAATGTTGTATTCATGTTTTTATTTTCCAGCTAAAGTGGTCTTATAAAAATGAGAGTAAATTCTGTGTATACAAGCCTTTACATGTCTTTGATATGCTTTAAACTTGCTTCTTTTACAGATCTGTTTTTGCAAAAAACTGTAACGTCTCTTTTTTAACAGTGTCTGCTTAACTGGTTACTCTGCCATTTCTAGATTTAGGTCCTTTTGACTCTTAACTAGTTCTGAGTTATGTGATGCTTTCGTGTGCTCTTATGTTCAAGGTTTTTATTTCTGGTTTATTCTGCCAAGGTAATCTATTGTGTACTCTACTGTCTCGGTTAAGTTTAAATTAATAAAAAAAATTGTCTTAAAAAGTTATGTTAAATATCATAATTAAATCTGGTCTAAAAGTGTTAAAATTGCCTTAATTAAATAAATGGCTGTCATTTCAGGATGTTAAAAAAATCTTTTTTAACCAGATACTCTAAGTTCTTTTGACACCTTTAAAAAACTTTCTAAAAATCAAAGTTCTAAATTCTCTGGACTTTTGGTATCTCCAGAAGGGCCCCTGGATATGTCAAAAGATATATCTTTCATCTTACAGAGAAAATAACTAATCGGGATGTTTGGATTAAAAGTGCTACCAAGATATAAAATGATTCAACACTCTACTAAAATTCCTCACAACCCACAAGGACAAACAATCATCAAAAACCAAAATACCAACTTATAAAAAAAAGGGGGGAATCATACCCCCACAAGACCAGCTACAAACGGCCATGCTCACCTTAAAAATTTTCCCAAAACATCAGCCCTTGTCAGCCTTTCACAAACACTGGTCCCTCCAAGTACTCTACCTTTCGGTTAGGGTAAAATGGAAGGACCTACTAATGGGATGCTGGCAAGGACCAGACCCACTGATAAGCGCCGGTAGAGGATCTGGATATGTCTTCCCTCAGGGGAATCCCAATCCCATATGGGTACCTGTGAGAAACCTTAAATTTCTCCCCTCTGCCAAAAAAAGGTCACCCAGGAGGACCCCCTCCTGAGGAGTGATTTTTCTTTCTCTCAAGGGATGAAATGACCATATTGGACTCTCTGCCTCATTGTGACTGGATCATCCTGGTACATCAGGAGTGCTGATTTATGCTAATCGCTCCAGCATCCTCCAGGATAAGATCAAGACCCTCCAAGAAGACCTTGAAGCTCTAGTTACCTGTGGTCTGGCCTTGGGGGATGGCTTCCTTATCTCTTCCCCCTTGTGGGCCCCTTGCTCTCCACTGTCCTTTTAAATTTGTCTAAGATCGATCTCATCACTGCAGTCCAGTTAATGGTGGTCTGACAACAGTATGCCACTCTTCAAAAACCGGGTTATGCCACTCTTTAAGTGCCAGATTGGGAACCCTATACATCCGCCCACGGCCACTGCCAAGATGTAGAGCTATAATACAGCATATCCTGAGCTGCTGAGGTGGTAGCCAGTGACGAGTAAGAACCCCTGGAGCAGCCCCTAACAGCTGGAGTAGTAGTCAAAGACTACTTTGCCCCAGAGCGGGGCAACCCAAGACATGCTCCTTAAAGGGCTGATTCCAGTGAGAGGGGACAACCTAAGACAGGCATACTCTCCACTCAGTTCCTCTTTCTCTCTCTATTTCTTTCTTTATTTTATTTATTTATTTATTTATTTATTTATTTTGACAGGCAGAATGGATAGTGAGAGAGAGAGACAGAGAGAAAGGTCTTCCTTTTGCCGTTGGTTCACCCTATTTATTTATTTATTTATTTATTTTGACAGGCAGAGTGGATAGTGAGAGAGAGAGACAGAGAGAAAGGTCTTCCTTTTGCCGTTGGTTCACCCTCCAATGGCTGCCACGGCTGGCGCGCTGCGGCCAGCGCACCACGCTGATCCGAAGGCAGGAGCCAGGTGCTTCTCCTGGTCTCTCACGCGGGTGCAGGGCCCAAACCCTTGGGCCATCCTCCACTGCACTCCCGGGCCACAGCAGAAAGCTGGCCTGGAAGAGGGGCAACCGGGACAGAATCCGGCGTCCCAACTGGAACTAGAACCAGGTGTGCTGGTGCTGCTGGTGGAGGATTAGCCTATTGAGCCGCGGCCCTGGCCATCTCTTTCTCTCTAATATAAAACAAAAAGGCAGATATGTTGGGTACTGCCTAAAATCTCTATTACAATATGGCGCCTGGCGGATGTTCAAGGGGCGTGTCTGCGGCTGCAGTGGTTAAGCTACCTAAGATCAGACCACCGGCAGGGATAGGCCCACTTTAGTTCCGGACATATGGACAGTGCGTGATCCCTATACTTTGCTTAAGGTGCCCCTATGCGTGGTCCACCCATGCCTGCGTGACCTTTTCTCTGATTGGCTCCCCTACTGCACATGTCCTTCATAAGCTTTACAAGCCTGAACACTTCCTCAATAAAGCGGTTCCTGCTTCGACAGAACCCATGGGTGCTTGTGGTGTGCACTTGACCCGTCGCCTTACCCTTCCGTTCGCCTTGTTGGTGAGTGTACTGGCCCCTGCTGCTCAGAGGCCAGCCTAGGGCTTGAGACTCCAACAGGCCCGCACCAGAACTGAGCCCAATGCAGGGATCCTGCCCTTAAGTCTATAAACTGTGAGCTAAATAAACCTCTTTTCTTCATATGCAGTTTGTCTCAGATATATCATTACAGTGCCAACACACTGAGTAATACGAACTACATAAAAGTGTATTAGCTATTCATAAATATTCTAAAGTATAAACAAAATTAAAACATAAAATTGGCAATACAAAATTAAAACACAGGCCGGCGCCGTGGCTCACTAGGCCAATCCTCTGCCTGTGGTGCCGGCACACCGGGTTCTAGTCCCGGTCAGGGCGCCGGATTCTGTCCCGGTTGCCCCTCTTCCAGGCCAGCTCTCTGCTGTGGCCAGGGAGTGCAGTGGAGGATGGCCCAAGTCCTTGGGCCCTGCACCCCATGGGAGACCAGGAGAAGCACCTGGCTCCTGCCATTGGATCAGCGCGGTGCGCCGGCCGCAGCGGCCATTGGAGGGTGAACCGACAGCAAAAGGAAGACCTTTCTCTCTGTCTCTCTCTCTCTCTCACTGTCCACTCTGCCTGTCAAAAAAATAAAAAATAAAAAAATTTAAAAATTAAAACATGAAATTGCAAAATAAAACTGGCAAAGAGGCAAGCCACAATAAACAAAGACTTCTTGAAACTCAGCAAGAAAAATACCCCCTAAAATGGACAAAGGCTTAAACAGCATTAAGGAAATAAGAATAGAAGCAATCAACCCATTTTTGACAGTAGATTGACCAAAAACAATGATTTTAATTCCATCTAATAACAAGGTCATGGGCAAATGAGTTCTCTCCTACACTAAGAGCTAGAGTATAAATTACTGCAATCTTTCTGTAAGACAATGTGGCAGTGCCATGGTTAGGATGGGATTTCAGTGTGCTTCCCAAAAGTTCATGTATTAAAAGCTTGCTTCCCAGAATAAGGATGTTAAGAGGGGTAGGGCCTTTAAGAGACGGAGTCTTGTGGGAGGCTGTTAGTTCACTGGTGGTATACTCTCAGAAGGGATTAGCATAGTTCTCAGAGGCCCCAGTCACTGTGGCTTCCTGTCTTACCAAGTGTCCTCTTCCCACAACTGTCATGCCATCCACCAGGAGGTATATAGTAAGGCAGCCCTTATGAAAGCCAGTGGCATGCCATTTGAACTCTCAGCCTCCAAAACTGAGCTAAAGACACCTCTTTTCTTTATAAGTTACCCAGCCTTGGGTATTTAATCGTAGTAACAGAAAATGAACTCAAACAGGCACTAAGTTCCAATATCTAAATTATACATATCCTTTGATACAATAAACACAATCCTAGAAATATACTTAGTGTAAGATCATCAGTGCATAAAGATTTACATAAGATGAAATTTAGGAGTTATACAATTAAAATTTAAAAATTAATAAACCATATGAATAATAACAAAGGGCACGTTAAAATTATTTAAGAAGGGTAATAGAGGTCACTGTACTTAATAAAAAAAAACTACTTTTATACTTTTTTATTATAATTCTTAGGAAGATGAAAATGTAAACAGCAATTAATTCATCCAACAATTTTTTTATATTTTTATTTTCTTTGTGTTTTAGGTCTGTGTAGTGTATTAAATTTAACTGCAAATTGTTTTCCACTTTCTCCATCAAGAGATGGAGTTTATTTCCCCTTCCCCACCATGACCACCACCACCACCACCACCACCACCACCACCACCCAAGCCTGGACTGTCTTCCTACCCAACAGAATAGAAACACTGCTCTATCAGTTACAAGCCTAGCATTTAAAAGGACAAACTGTTTGTACATTCTGCCTTAGTATGCTAGTTCTCACTGGCACTTCCTTTCAGAAGCCACCAGTCATGTCCAGACCACTTGGAAGGGACTCATGTAAGTGCCCTGGTCAGCAGCTAAGCTCCTGAGCAGCAGCTGGCATCAGCCTCCAGCCATATGAATGGCTATCTGGGAAGCAGATACTCTGACCCCTAAGCTGACACCAGTGAAACAGATAAACTACCCCTACAGACTCCTACATAAATTATAAAATCAAAGATAAATAAATATTACTGGTTTTTTCCAGCTGCAAAGTTTTGAAGTGTTTTAGCACACAGCAGTTAACTAGAACAATCTCTAATTTACTGCTGTATTTTTAGCACCTACAATAGCAGCTGGGATGGGGCATCTACTTTTACTAGGCTCAGCACCAAAAGTATGAGTATAAAGATGAATGTAAAGGGCCTGGCACACACAGGCACAAAGCAGGACACAGAATAGTGAGTAGAAAGGTAATCATAATGTATTATAAATGTTATGGGGCACTAGAATGTATCTGACCAAACAGGAAGAACATAATATAGACCTAGCGTAGTGTAAAGAAGCTTCCTGGAACAACAGCACTTAAGCTGAGATCGCTTAAGAGTCAGTAAAATGAAGAAACAGAAAGAATATTCCAGACCCAAGCCAAGCAAACATATAAAGTTCAAACAATCAACGAAATTCTGGTCTTTGTAACAAAATACAACTTAAGGGAGGCAGAGGAAGACATGAGAGACTAAGAAAGAAACAACGGAAAATATTCAAGGTTCTATAGCCATAAAGTAGGACAATCAGCTGAAAGCTTAAAAAGATCACCTGGTTGTAGACACCAGACCTTACAGAAACAGGAAATTACAACTATCAGAACCAGAGCAAAGTTAGGGGGATGAAGAGAGAATGGAATCAAGGGGTATAAGCCACATGGTTTGATGCCCATTCATGAGGATGGGAGAAAGGGCAGTAAAATGTGTCTGCTAGATTTCTGGCTTGTACAACTAAAGAGATGGTGGTGCCACTCACTGACGTAAAAATCTTGTGATGGAGAATCGGTCATATAGGAGAAAATGGTAAATTCAATCACAGAGATACTGAATATGAGTTTCCTGTGGGCCATCTAAAAGTGGAGTTCTCCATCAGATAATCACACAGATCTAAAAGTTCAGGGAGGCAATCCGGGTTAGAGATTTAAAATAAGTTTTGTCAGAACCTTTTCCTCTTTAAAACACTATTCACTCACTACCTCCTTTTAATCCTCAATCTTTAGTTACTATTCTATATTTCTCTGACAATTTATCATTATGAAGTATTTCTCATTCATTAGTGCTCCCAAAGCAATCAGTGGTTTTATGTTATAAGGAAATCTAAGTTTAGTCAACATGTCACCACACCCTTTTCAAGGTAGTATGACTGTCACTGGCCAGAGCATTTTGAGGTAGTTTTGTGACAAGAAAGGAAGAGTGATCAGGACCACATCCCAGACAGGGGGAATCATCACCACTCCTAATGAATGTCTACAAAAAAGAGGCAGGGAGCTACTGTATGAAGGAATGAGAGCAAAGTATATCTGGAGATAAACAGGAAGTCAAAATCAGTAAGAAGGCAGAGCCAAAGGAATCCAGAAAGATAACCATAAAGCAGATCCCATCCCAGGCGCTTCCCCATTCCTCCCTCTCCCATTCTGCCCCACCTTCACTGAGTCGAACACCTTCCAAGGGCTTCACTGTACTCCACCTGACAATTAGAGCGTGGCTTAGAGAATGGTAAGCAGACCACTGCAGGGACCTGCCTTGAAAAGAAACCTCACTCATGATACAAAATTACATCACCCGCCCAGAACATCGGGAGATCTGACACTACAAATAAGCTACACAAAGTGGCACAACCTGTACTCTGTAGCCTGTCAGTTTTCTCTTCTTTCTTCCAAACCACATAGAAAAAACTTTTCTAGCTCTAAGGAGATAAAAGAATAAATACCTCAGGGGCCAGCACTGGGGCAGCAGCATGTTAAGTGTTGAATGAGCCCTTTCGATCCAATCAAGAGATAGAGCAAGAATGAGATATATGAGGCTGCGGCCTGCATCATACTGTTTCACAGTAAACTATTTTGTGATCAGTAGGAGTACATTCCAAAATAACAATAAAAAGTAAATATATAATATATAAACCAGTAGCAGGCATTTGCTATCATTAACAACTATTATGTACTGTACATTACACAACCAGCAGCCCTATAGGTTTACACCAGCATCACCATACACACACACAGTGAGTACTGACTTACACTAGAAATGTACCAAGTTGTTACAGTCACATATCACTAGGCTATGACATCACTTGACAACAGGAAACTTTTCAGCTCCATTACAACTTTATGGAACCACAGTTGTATATGTGGTCTGCCACTGACCAAAACATTGTTATGTAACACATGGCTAATTATTTTTCAGTCATTTATTGTTATAAAGTTTCCACAGTAGACATTACCTTTTAATTTTTTTATTTGAAAGGCAGAGTTACAGAGAAGGAGTCATAGAGAGACAGAGCTCTTCCATCAGCTGGTTCATTCCACAAATGGCCACAATGGTCAGGGCTGTGCCAGGCCGAAGCCAGGAGCCAGGAGCTTCCTCTGGGTCTCCCACATGGCAGCAGGGGCTCAAACACTGGGACCATCTTTAGCTGCTTTCCCAGGAGCCTTAGCAGGCAGCTGGATAGGAACTAGAACCACCAGGACTCAATCTGTGCCCCTACGGGATGCCACTGTCCCAGGCTGTGACTTAACCTACTATGCCACAATGCCAGTCTCAGGCATTACTTTTCATAATAGAAAAAAATAAATCTTTGTTCTAATGGCAGGGTAAACTAACATAATGTTACTATTGGACTGAATATATGCATCTACAGTAGGATTTTCTTTATACACAGAGTACTTCAAAATATTCGTGGAAAATGGAATTAAAAGAAAAATTTTAGTGCAAAAAAAATTTTTTAAACCATGCGTTGTTTTTACACAATACATATTCTCCATGGGTTTTCTTTTTACACCTACTTGAAAGAAAGAGACAGACAGAGACAGAGACATAAACAAAAAGAGAAAGATCTTCCATCCTCTGATTCCCTTTCAAATGGAAACAACAGCCAGGGCTGGGCCAGGCCAAACCCAAGAACCCAAGAAGTTCACCGACATCTCCTACATGCGTGGCAGGGGCTCAAGCACTTGGGCCAATGTCTACCACCTTCCAGGATGCATTAAGAGGAAGCTGGAATTGGCACTGCAATATGGAATACAGAAGGCGCCAAGTGGCAGCTTAATCCACCGCCAACAACATCCGCCCTTGTATGTACTTTTTAAAGATCCCTCATATGCATAGATCTGGAAATTTTTTTGCACCAAAATAAATTTATCTTTTAATTCCATTTTCCCATAAACTTAATAAAATAGCCTCTAGTACCACAACTAGCTTGCCATAAATTATATAAAATTAAATTCAACCAATTTAAGTACCTCAATCATTATTAGAAATGTAGCCTTCATGACCAGAAGAAAAGGAATTTGTGTCATAAGAAAAACTTATAAAAATCATCTATAATACTTGTCTCAAATATTTTAAGATGATATTTCAAAAAAAGTAACCCATGGGGTCAGCACTGTGGCTTAGTGGGTAGAGCCACTACCTGCAATGCCAACCCCATATGAGCTCTGGTTCAAGACCCGGCTGCTCCAATTCCAATCCAGCTCTCTGCTATGGACTGGGAAAGCGAAGATAGCCCAAGTCTTTGAGTCCTGCCATGTGAGAGACCTAGAAGAAGCTCCCGGCTCATGGCTTTGGATCAGCGCAACTCCAGCCATTGCGGCCAATTGGGGAGTGAACTCTCGGAAGACCTCTTTCTCTCTCTCTCTCTCTGCCTCTCCTTCTCTTTCAAATAAATTAAAAAAAAAAAAAAAGTAACCCAGTAACCCCACTTTTCTAGACAACATAGTTAAAAATGATAAATCTACAATTTCTAAATATTTTCATGGAGTCAGTCATGGAAACCACATGCATAACTGAACATTGACTGAGTTAGATTATCTTGGGATGTCTTCCATTCACACTAATGGGCGTTTATTGAGAACCTACTACATGCCATGACCTATTTTCCAGGCCTTCTCCATCTATAGAGAAGAAACAAGCACTATGATTAATGAATGTAATTACAAGGGTACTTCAGAAAGTTTGTGGGAAATGGAATTAAAAATAAGTTTATTTTGGGGGCAAAAAATTCAAGTCCATGCATACAAAGGATCTTCAAAAAGTTCACGGAAAATATGTACTACTAAAAACCTATGTCTGAAATTTCAATTGTTTTGCCCCAAAATAAACTTCATTTAGTTCTATTTTCCCAAAAACTTTGACATACCCTTGTATACATAAAATTACATGTGTGTACAGATATATGTAAAATATACAACAGTGTGTCAAAAAGTATATTATTACACATAATATAAACCTGCATAATTTTATTGGAAAAACTAGTATGTACAATTAGGAGATGATTGCCCCTATCCACAGGAAGCCTCATCATATAAAGCATATGTACCATCTTAATTTTCTAAATTCTCACAAATTTTCAATTCTGAGACATAGATACTACCATGAATTTTGGGTAAGAATGTATAGATCAGGTCTGCAAAATAAAGAAAGATGAATTATTTTAAGGAGCAAAAGAGTCAGGTAAGATAGGAAAAAAGTGTAATCAAAGAAAACTTCAAAAAAAAAAGTGATTCTGGGGCCCACAGTGTGGCACAGTCGGGGGAGCCACCCCTTGTGAAGCCTGCTGCTCCACTTCTCATCCAGCTTTTGCTGATGGAAAAGAGAGGAGGCTGGCCCAAGTATGTGCACCCCTGCTACCCACATAGGAGACCAAGATGAAGCTCCTGGCTCTTGGCTTCAGCTAGGCCCAGTGCTGGCCACTGTGGCCATCTGGGGAATGTATAAGTAGACAGAAGATCTCGATCTCCCTCCCTCTTTCTCTCACTTTGTCTCTTTGAAACTCTTTCAAATAAAAAAATCAGTCAAAAGAAAAAGAAAAAGAAAAAGGTGATCCCATCCTAGGCTTCACAAAACAACTCCTGAAAACTTTAAAGCAGTTCTATCACATCACCACCATATCTTTTTTTTTTTTTTTTAAGATTTATTTATTTATTTGAAAGGAAGAGTTACAGAGGCAGAGGGCAGAGGCAAAAGAAAAGTCTTCCATCCGCTGGTTTACACCCCAGTGACCCAACGACTGGAGCTGCAATGATCTGAAGTCAGGAGTCAGGTGCCAGGAGCTTACTCCAGGTCTCCCATGAGGGTTCAGGGTCCCAAGGACTTGGGCCATCTTGTACTGCTTTCTCAGGCCACAGCAGAGAGCTAGATCAGAAGTGGAGCAGCCGGGCCTCAAACTGGCACCCACACAGGAGGCTGGCACTGCAGGCGGCAGCTTTACCTGCTACGCCACAGTGCTGGCCCCAACCATATCTTCTTTCTACAGCCCTACTTCCTTGTTTTGAAGGATCTGTCAAACCCTAATTATTCATAATTAATTCTCCAAAGGGATAACAGCATTAATAATTTTGTTTTTTCATCTAAAATGTACAACCTGTGCTTTTTTAACCCATATAGCCTTATCCCAACTAAATGTACAATTTCCATTCAGTTCATTCAAATACAGTCTGTTTTGATTATGGGGATACAATAAGCCACACTGCAGATTATCCATATTAGAAATAATGTGAGGCGGGGGCTGGCATTGTAGCATAGAGGGTAAAGCTGCCACCTCTGACATCCGCATCTTATATAGGCACCTGTTGATGTCCCAGATGTTCCACTTCCAATCCAGCTCGCAGCAAATGGCCTGGGAAAAGTAGTGCAAGATGGCCCAAGCATTTGGGCCTCTGTCACCTACACAGCAGACCCACAACAGATCCGCAACAGCCAGAGCTGGGCCAACCTGAAGCCAGGAGTTTCCTCCGGGTCTCCCACACCAGTGTAGGAGCCCAAGTACTTGTCCATCTTCCATTACTTCCCCAGGCAGCTAGCACAGAGTTGGACTGGAAGTGGAGCAGCTAGGACACAAATTGGTGACACAAACCACAGGCAGAGGTTTAACCTACTAAGCCACAAACCTAGCCCCATAAATAAATCTTTGAAAAAAAGAAAGAAAAAGAAATGGAGAAATCAGCAAGTGAGCATACAGCATGGGCCTTAATGCTAACCTAAAAGCCAAAGATAAAAGACAAGGAAAATAACTTGGACAATTTTAAAAGAGCCTCTTACCACTCAATTTATGTAATGGTTAATGTTACTAAAACATTGCACAGACATTATTTTTAACTGTTCATATGACATTTTTAGAACACTTCATGTGATTTTATTTCTTTACTTATTTGAGAGAGAGTACTCCCATCCACTGGTTTACTCCCCAAATACCAACAACAGCCAGGGTTTGGCCAGCTGGAAACTCACCAAGTTTCCCTCATAGGTGGCAAAACTCCAATTATTTGAGCCATCACTGCTACCCCTGGGATTCTGCATTAACATGAAGCTGGATTCAGGAGCCACAACAAGGACTCAAATCCAGGAACACCAATGTGGGAAGCAAGTATCTTAACCACTAGACTGAATGACTAACCTTTAAAATATTTTTGAGAAAACATTTACACCCATGATATGCTAATACTTTCTTCCCAAACTCACCATTATCCCAGAAATAAAGAATTAATGCTATCAAAAGCAGCCCAAAGGCCCTCCCTGCGACACTCTTCTTCCCTCTCTGTTCCTTCAAGCCTCCACTGTCTCACTTGCCACAACTCTGTTTCCCACATTCTAGTACATACACTGTACGTGTTGCCATTCTAGTAATTTGTCTATGTTGAAAGAAATGTCTCCATTTGGCTGTATAAGCCCCACTCCTTAGATCAGTGCTGACAATGAGACAAAAATTTCAGCAGTCTGAGTTAAGAAGGGAGTTGAGAGTGCCTCAGCAGCTTAGGCCACAGCTGGCATCACTATCAGAGTGCCAACTGGTGTCCCAGTTACTCCACTTCCAGTCCACTTCCCCACTAATATGCCAGGAAGATGGCAGAAGATGGCCCAAATGCTTGGGTCCCTGCTGCCCATGATACTGGGGTGGAGCTCCTAGCTCCTGGCTTCAGCCTAGCCTAAATGTGGTTGTTGCCCCTATGGTGGGGGTGAACCAGTGGGTAGAGGATCTCTCTTTCTCTCTCTCTTTCTCCCCCACTCACCCCCGGCCACCCCCCTGCCTGTCACTCTGCTGTTCAAATAAATAAATCTTATAATGCTTAATTTTTCAACTGCCCTTACTAGCCAAATAAGAAGTCAGTAACCTAATCAACCTAAATATTAGGGTAAAAAATATAGAATACTTGGGGCCAGTGCTGTGGGTAAAGCCACTGCCTGCAGTGCCAACATCCCATATGAGTGCCAGTTCGAGACCTGGCTGCTCCACTTCTGATCCAGCTCTCTGCTATGGCCTGCGATAGCAGAAGACAGCCCAAGTCCTTGGGCCCCTCCCCCAGCATGGGAGACCCAGAAGAAGCTCCTGGATTGGCACAGCTCCAGCTGTTGCAGCCAATTGCGGAGTGAACCAGCGGATGGAAGACCTCTCTCTCTCTCTGCCTCTCCTTCTCTCTGTGTAACTCTGACTTTCAAATAAATAAATCTTTAAAAAATTAAAAAAAAAAACAAAGAAAATATATACAATACTAAGAAAGGAACAACCCACTCAACCCCTAAAACCTACATATTAGGATAACAAATACACAACATATCAACCACGTAGTTGTTGAAATACAGGACACAGGTAGGAGATGAGAAATGAAAAATCTGCCAAGTCAAAAGGAAATAGACATTTCTACACAGAAAGGTAACTGAAATTTAGAAATTCTGAGACTGTTCCAGCAAGCACATGTAAGTATATTAAACCTTTGTAAATTTCAATCTCTTATTCAGAAATGTGTACAAAGTATTGACGTTTTATTTTTCTGAAAGGCAGAGGCAAACAAACAACAAGTTTCTATTCATTGGTTCAGTCCCCCAAATACCAGCAACAGGCAGGGCTGAGCAAGGGCAAAGCTCAAATTTTAACAATACTATGAAAAATGTATTGAACATTAATTTTCTCTCTAAATCATAAATTCATAATTAAAAGGCAGCATATTTATAAGATTGTTAACAGCATGTACTGTAGAGTCAGTCAGCCGGAATCCCAGTTCTGTGTTAGCTATGTGAAACTGCCTATGTGACTTTCTTTGTTTGTTTCCTTAAAGGTTGTTGAGAATATTAACTAAGTTATTTAAAGCCCGAGGAACAATACTTGGCACTTAATAAGTGATTCAAAAGTAGTCATAAATTCTCCAACGAGAAATGATGCTGAAGTAAGGACTAAAGATTATAAAAATTGTAGGATTAGAAATAGTTGATATTATACTTCCATAAAACTCTTAAAATGTTAAATACAACCATTTTTATGTACAGACAAGCATATGAAGTTATGTGTGACACTTCTAAGTGTTTGCACTTACAGCAGGAAATACTATATGAGGGAAAAAATATGAATCCTGCTAGGAGATCCTCATTAACAGAACTCCCAATTGTTTGCGAATGTGCCTCCAAAGTTGAGGAATGCACAACTGAGCTGGGCTGCAGTTGAGTGTGGTAGAGCATACACCCAGTACTTCCCACAAAATACCAAGGAAACAAACTTTCACCTCGGCAGGCCCTTCACAGACCCATGATTCCTAGCTCATATGCTGATAAAACAAGTTACTCTCAGCTGAGCAAACCTTCCAGCTAGAGTTACACCAAGCTTCTATGAGATGTCACAGGCCACGTGATGCAGGCACCACACAGCACGTGGAATTTGGATTCTTCCTAACCCCTCCCCTGGAATCCTCACCTGCTTACTCTGCTGCACAGATCTCCCTAAGCAAGGGCCCTCAGTACAGCCTGCCATCTGCCCACTCTGCCAAGCCGCCTGTACTAAGAGGTGAATTACTAAGAGGAACGTGTTCATGGGTGCATATATCACTTTATTTCTTAACCCAGACGTTAGCTGCACCTTTGCTACTCATGGATGGTTCCCTTTCCAGGCGCCTATCAGAATGTGGAACATCAAGCTGTAGCATACACCTGCATCAGATTTTGCACTTTCTACCAGAGTGATTCCTATGCACATTAAGGCTCCAGCACTGCTCCATGTGACACTACTGCAGACAGCAGTAAAATTTTAAAATGCTCATTTACATTTGAATTCAGATATGGAATGAAAATAACCAAGCCGTGGAACTGGAGAAGCCCAAGGAGAAATAATCAATATTTAATTTTTGGCCTCTAATCTCAAAAGTATTCTGATGTTTATTTTTCAGCAATACCTATGTTTAATGCTTCCTGCTTTAAGTATTTTGCACACCAGTTCACTATTAATAGTCTTATTAGGACGATATTTTTACTTAAAAAGAAAATGTGTCTTGGCATTCCAGCTCACTCTGGCCCAAACAAGTGCAATCTGCAGGTTAAAATTTGGGGATTTAGTCCAGTTCCGAGTGCACAAAAGAAACTCTTCGCAGATAATCATTGTTTTATAAAAACGAAAACAATGTAAACTTAAAATACAGCTCGCATGGCTCAACCGAGAGTACTT
The DNA here is from genome assembly GCF_964237555.1 of Oryctolagus cuniculus. Classification (NCBI taxonomy): domain Eukaryota; kingdom Metazoa; phylum Chordata; class Mammalia; order Lagomorpha; family Leporidae; genus Oryctolagus; species Oryctolagus cuniculus. The sequence goes on from NC_091435.1 coordinate 153,300,266, forward strand.
AACAATACTGAACTTCTGTGTTTTCCCAGGAAAAGGGGGAGGGGCGGGGTGAGTCAACTTTGATCCTTTGCAAAGTTCTCCTCAAAGGCCTCAACTTGCACGTTCTCGCAGCTGAACCAACTGGAGTGGAAGAAAAGTGAGAGAAAGCCTTCCCTCTCCTGAAGGTTTAAGGATTCCGGGTCCTTTTCGCTTCCGGCCTGTGCAGGAAGCGCGCGGCCGGGGGCCCGAAAAAGAACGGGAAATCTACAAGTAGGAAGTTGAGAGCCGCAGTCCGGGCACCGGGCTCTGCGCTCCGGCTGCAGCCGGCCCTCCAGCCCAGGCCCCGGCCGCCCAGGGCCCGCAGGCGGGCTGGCGGGCAGCAGCCGCTTCCCCCGGCCCGCCCTCCCGCCGCCCAGCCCCGCAGCTCCCGGGCGGACCCCGGTCCGCGGCGGCAGCGGCCTCGGGCCTTCCGGCGTGGCGGCTGCGGGGCCGCACCGCGGCGCGAGGGGACGAGCAACCTGTCCTGAGCGACTGAGGGGAGGCCGGGCGGGAGCCACTGCACGTGGGGGCGCACTGCAGGAAGTCGGGGCGCCCACGGGGCTTGGGCTTTTCGACGATCATCGTCATCATCATCATTTTGTGTTACCTGTGGCGCAGAAGGGCTCCCCAGCTCCTATTCCCTGAATTCTCCTCCTCCTCCTCCCCTCTTCTCCCTCAGTCTGCTGTGCGCTCGCGGAACCGGCCGGGCCCGGCCCGACCTGAGAGAGAACAGGGCGGGAGGGGGCGGCGGCGGTGACCAACGGCCACGTGACCACGCTCGCGCCGTAACGGCGGTCGCCTCCCGCCGCGCGCCCCGCCAGCGCTCCACCTCTAATAACCCCGCGGGCCGCGCGCTCGCGCGCCGGGACGCTCGTGCGCAGGCGCCCGCCTGAGCCTGGAGACTGCGCGGCCGCGCGTCGCGCCTGCTCCGGAGGCCGGGTCTCCGCGGCCGGGCCTCCGTCGCTGAGCCAGTCGCGGCCGCGCGCATGCGCGCGAGGGCCCCCTCGCTGCTGACGGGGTCCCTGCCGGCGCGCGGCTGCAGGCTGGAGACCCGGTCCTGAATGTTAGAGCCGTGTACCCACCCTCCTTATCCAGTTCCGGACTGCGAAGAAAGGGGGAAATGCAGACCTGGGACCGTGCCGGAATGTACGATTTCCTGGTCTGGGGCACACTGCCATCCGTTCGAAGTTTGTGCGGCGGTGTAGACTTCCGGCTCGGCTCCCTCATTCGCTTTCCTTGTGAAACTTTGCTGTGGCGGAGTCACTAGCGCCTTGTGCAGTGTGGTCCACGGGGAAATAAAAGTTAGGAAAGCCCCTTGTTACGAACCCACGAACAAGCCTGGCTTTTCATCTTTGCCCTCCAGCCAAGGCCAGTCTGTCCAGCGCAGCGGGCACTGCCGGGCCTGGTGGCCGGCCACAGCACAGGCCGTGGCCCAGCCCCCGCTGGCCCGCCCTCGCCTCTGCTTGACCGTGATTTAAGATTCCGTTGAACCCAACACGCGGGATGCTGGTGTTCATTTCCCCAGTAGGAAACCCGTGAATGGTGATGCTAATTAGAGTGGTAAATGCTTCACCTAGTAAAAAGGATTTATGGCCTTTCATTGGTCGGTCTTACAAAGAGTGCCGAAGGAAACTGATGTTGGATCCAGCAAAAGCACACTAAGGCCGAGAAAGGTCAAAAGTTAGCAAGCTTCGAAGGAAGGTGCCTGTGTGCCTTTGTTCATGAACACATGTTCTTCGAATGCCGCCTTGCTGTTGCAGAAGCCGAGCTGACCGGATTTAACCAGAGCTATTAAGTAAAGTGTAAACGCCTCCTCGTTGGGAGTTCTGCTGTGTTAGACCAGTTACCAGTATTGTGGGAGTGGTGAAGGAGATGAGGATCAAGAAACAAAGGCATAGGTATGTGGCGCAGCAGGTTAAGTCACTGCTTGGGAGGCGCACATCCTGTATCAGAATTGGCGGTTCAAGTCAGCTGCTGCGCCTCCGATCCAGCTCCTGGCTGACGAGCACCCAAGTGGGCAAGAAGTGATGGCTCATGTCCTTGAATCCCTGTCACCCAGGTGGGTGGAGTTCTAGGCACCTAGCTACAGCCTGGCCCAGATCCTGGCTGTTGCCACCGTTTGGAAAGTGAACCAACGGAGATGCAAGATCCCTTTCAAATCAGATTAAAAAAAAAAAAAAAAAAAGGAGGAAGGGTTGGGAGAAGGACCAGCCAACAACAAAATCCTAGAAAATGTTGAGCTAATATAGATGAGGAAACAGTAACAGATATCCCCAACTTGATAGTTTGCCTTATGATTTTCCAAGTTTCTGATGATGCAAAACCCATTGTCATCCAAATTTGGGGGTTTTACCTTTGCCCAGGCTAGTGATCCGATGCTGGGCAGCCCCAGCTAGCCATGCTGTCAGTAGGGGAAACAACTCTACAGGGTAAGTAATGGCCTTTCCTCTCCAGCTCCCAAAGCACTTCTCACCGTTTCCCTGCTAGACGAGTGAGGATTAATCAGGTTTTGTCACTTTGGAGGAAGAGTCCCGCAGACAACCAGATTTACGGTAGATGTTTGGCTTGTTAGGCAGGGACAGGTGTTGCCCAACAGTTACAGTGCCGGTTAAGATGCCTGCATCCCATGGTGGAGTACCTGGGTTCAGCTGCAGGCTCCAGCTCCTGATTTCAGCTTCCTGCAAATGCAGACCTTGGGAGGCAGCAGATGGTAGCTCAAGTAATTGGATTCCTGCCACCCATATGGGAAACCTGGATTGAATTCCTGGCTCCTGGTTTCTGGCTTTAGCCTTACCCAGCCTTGGGTCTTATGACGATTTGGGGAGTGTACTAGTGGATAGAAGTGCTCTCTCCCTCTCCATCTCAGGTTACAAATTATTAGTTATGGCCGGCGCCATGGCTCACTAGGCTAATCCTTTGCCTGCGGCGCTGGCACCCCCGGGTTCTAGTCCCAGTTGGAGCGCCAGATTCTGTCCCGGTTGCTCCTCTTCCAGTCCAGCTCTCTGCTGTGGCCGGGGAGTGCAGTGTAGGATGGCCCGGGCCCTTGGGCCCTGCACCCGCATGGGAGACCAGGAGGAAGCACCTGGCTCCTGGCTTTGGATCTGCTCAGCACCGGCCATAGCAGCCACTTAGGGGGTGAACCAACGGAAGGAAGACCTTTCTCTCTGTCTCTCTCTCTCTCTCTCACTGTCTAACTCTGCCTGTCAAAAAAAAAAAATAGTTATAAGTTGTCAGACACAAAGTAAGGTGATGTAGGACACCAGCCCAGTTATCTGCCATCACCTGCACCCTGTTGATTCTATAGTGGGAAGCCCAAACGGTCTCATAGAGAGCCAACTGCAGTGACTCTGGCCTATAGATCACAAATAGCTGTAGGAATCCAGTTTCTGTCTGCTTCTCACATCGCTACTCCTCAAGAGACAGCCTGAGGGGTCTGTTAGCCACAGTCGATACAGTACACCCTGTAAGCAGAGAATGGTTTGCAACCTAAGCTAGGAAAAAGAAACTAATAAAGCTGATGATGAAAAACTCCGTAAAATATAAACATCTTATAAAAAGTTATTTGGAATTAGGCTGTTTATAGCAGTTCATAGAAAAAGTCTATTCTATATGCGCCAACATCAACATTCTAAGGAAGATAACGGTTGTGACACTTGGTTTTGCAGCTACCTGCGGGCTTGTTGATTCTCTGCTTCCACATCTATGTGCATTCTGTGTCCTGGGACATGGCAGAAAGTGAAGCATAGGAAATACAAGTGGCAAAGGTGAACACTGAGGTGGCAAGCCTCATCGAGGACTGGCTCTCTCCTAGGCCTCTGTGTGGACAGATTCTGACTCACTCTGGCCAGGCCACTGTCCACATCTTTTGTGGCTCTTTTATTCTCCACTCCAATTAGTGTGCCCATGTAAATGTCCACCATCAGACCCTGAAACTCCCCTGCTGGCCTAAACTAACATGACAAGATGCACATTGGCATTGGCCAGTGGGAAGTGAAGACGTGAAGGTAAGTATGGGCATGTGGAACTGGCATCGAAAATCATCTACTCCCATTTTTCCATGAACTTTTTGAAATCTCAATTTACAGTAGAAGGAATCTTAATAAAGGGTCTGAGTTACACAGGCGATAGAAGAGATAAAAGCCAAACAAGCAATGAGAAAGTTACTTGGAGCATCACCATTGACTCCCAAAGTCAATGCATTTCCTGCATTAGCAGGAAGCTGGCATTGGGATCCAGAGCCAGCTATCAAACCCAGGTACTCGGATTTATGCAGGCATCGAAACCACTAGGCCAAATATCCACTCCCCCATTATGTTTTTTATTATTACCAGGGCAACAGCCATGCTCAAAGTTGCCCTTAAAGATTTTGGACAGTGAGAGATATCAAGAGACACTGTAGACTAAGGTTAAGTGCATAGACTCAGGAGTAGAATCGCCCAAATTCAAATCCCAGCTGCCCTTGCCCATTAATGATAAAACTTGTAGTCATTTAAGTTACTCAGCCTCTGTGCTTCCGTTCCATCTGTAGGGTGGAGATAATAAGTCCTTTATTCAGTTTTGTGAGCATTAAATAAGATCATCTGCGGTAAAGTATTTAGCACATAGTTACTATTCAGTAAATAAATATTATTACCTTGAAGTCTTGATCAGAAAAGGCAGTCTGCAGCAAGAGCAAATTATTGTAGATGTAATAGCAATAATTGAAATTCAATGTTTTCAAACACAAAATAGCAAATTGTAGACTTTACTTTGAATATCAAAGACAAAATTTATTTTTGTTGTACTGCCCAAACATCTCCTGTGGTATGCTCACTAGTATGCCTAACTGGCATGGCAATAAAAATAATGTCTTAACTTCTATGCTGAAAGCAGTATATCTCAAAACATTATCTTAAGAGGAGAAAGCTCTTTTGCAAGTGAGATTATCAGCCTTGATTTTCAGCAGTTTTGTGGAAGGACAATGGAGTCATGATCTCAGTTAAGTATGTAAAGCCATTTCCTTGAAGTGTTTGTTCTCTACGATAGCAATTATTTCCACTGGATTTCTTATTCTTGGCCAGGTATGTACAGATGGCACTCTAATAAACATTTTTCAACAGTGATTTTATAGTATCTTTATACCATTGGAGATTTTTTTCCCAGGTACAGACTATAAATGTTGTGCCAACAAAAACATAAATAAGCAAAGTATCTTTTACAGTTAGTTCAAATGCCTGTTACAGTGTCTGTCACATTGTGTTATGAGCAGCTACTTAAATGTCTGACATTGCCTAGAATATGAGCTCCTCAAGGGCAAGTAGTATGTCTGATTCATCTTTGTTCATCTTTCATCGTTGTTTTAAGAAGTGCCTTGCCTTTGCCCAAATTATCAACTTGCTACATGGTTGAACAGTGTTTTTATTTATCTGCTAATATACAAAATTACCTCAAATTTAGACTATAAACAGCACATACTTATAATTCAGTTTTTGCAGAGCTAGAGTTTGTACCTGGCTAACCTAGGTTTTTTGCTTCAGGGTCTCCCCATGTGTTTGCAGTCAAGTTCTTGGGCAAGGCTGCAGTCTGTCTCAAATCTTGACGGAGGAAAGATCTGCTTCTAGGCTTTGTAGTTCCTGGCAGGCTTGAGTTCCTTGCCAGTTGTGCACAGAGAGCCCCAGCTTCTTGCTACCTGTCAGCTAGAGGCTGCCCCTAATTTCTTACCATGGGGCCTCAACACATAGCAGCTTGCTTAATCAAAACCAGAAAGAAAGCTTCCTACAGGACAGACACTATATCTTAAGTAACATAACCATGGAAGTGACTTTCCATTTACCTCTATAATATACTATTGTTAGAAGCAAGTCACAAGACCTTTCTGCACTTAGGGGAAGACATTATACAGGGTATGTGTACCAGCAGACAGGGATAATTAGAGGATATCCTAGAGTCTGACCAAATATGAGTACATATAAATATGATATATAAATATGATATGAGTACATAGCCCACTGAAATTAAAAAAAAAACTTGGTGGCATAGCAGGTTAAGTCTCTGCTCACAGTGTTAGTGTCCCATATGGGGGCCAGTTTGAGTCTCAGCTGCTTCACTTCCGATCCTGCTCCCTGATAATGTGCCTAGGAAAGCAGCGGAAGATGGTCCAAGTGCTTGGGCCCGTGCACCCACCTGGGAGACCAGCTTCTTAGCTTCTAGTTCGTGGGTTCAGCATGGCCTAGCCCCAGCTGTTGCAGCCGTTTGAGGAGTGAACCAGCATATTGAAGACCTCTTTCTGTCTCTTCCTCTCTGTGCATAACTTGGCCTTTGAGATAAATAAAATAAATCTTAAAAAAAATTTTTTAAAAACTTGGTGATGTTCTCATGCTAATTCACAAGTATGACCTGGTTCTTGCTTAAATATGTTACTGCTTCAAAATATGAAGTGAAAGGAAGAAAGTCTGTTGCAAAAGTCCTTTGAATTTGAATGGATGACTCACAACTGAACAGAATTCATTGAGCTCCCAAGTTACCAGGTAGTATGGTTAGTCCGAATGCTCACCTAGATATGCTTTTTAAAAAGGTGACTGAAGGAATTCCAAGATGGCAGAATAGGGAGGGAGCTTACTGCACTAGTCTAGAGGAAGATAGTTTACCAAAAAAAAAAAAAAAAAAAAAAAAAGTGGAAAGAGTACAGTCTCAGGGAAGAGTTAGGGAGGAAACTCCATACAAGTTAGAGGGACATCGTGGATCTATGTGGAGGGTGTGAGCATGCACAACTCAGGACTCCAACAGCTAAGAGTGAGGTGAGACATGACTGCAGCAGCCCAAGCTGCTGGTGATAAAGCTGTGGGAAGAGCCTGGCATGAGTCCAGCTTGGAGCCTTGTCGGGACAGTGTAACAGCCAGCCTACAGGAAAAAAAGGAGGGCACGTTTCTTTCTTCCCAACCACCCGGCACTGGTGTCCTGTAACTAGCTGAGGGCAGGCAGGCACCATTTTGGACGTACGTTAACAGCTGTGCCAGCTCATGTGCCCAGCAACCAGCACAGCAGAGACCCTGAGTCTGGCTGGGAGAATTGACAGGGCTGGGTGCTCATGATTCTTGGGAGCCCTGTGTGCTGGGACTGTGAAAACTGGCTGCATGTGAGGGCGCAGGGTAGGGCTGGTCTTTGGGCAGTCACTGTGGATGGCTCCACACACTCAGAGCTCCCTGATTCCCTGGTGAGGGTCATTGCTGTGGGATCCATGCTCACGCCAAGGACTGCACAGATCCTTTTTGTGGTTCATTGTGGCAGCATGGAGGAATACTGTGCCCACTGGGGTTAATGCCCAGGCAGTGGGAGGGAGGTTATGGGGATTAAAAAGCCACTATAGGCCGGCGCTGTGGTTCACTAGGCTAATCCTCCACCTTGCGGCGCCGGCATACCGGGTTCTAGTCCCGGTCAGGGCGCCGGAGTCTGTCCCAGTTGCCCCTCTTCCAGGCCAGCTCTCTGCTGTGGCCAGGGAGTGCAGTGGAGGATGGCCCAAGTCCTTAAATAAAAGTTAAAAAAAAGATATTCCATGCTTACGCAAACCAAAAAAGAGCTGGTGTAGCCATCCTAATATCAGACAAAATAGACTTTAATACAAAAACTGTTAAGAGACACTGAAAGGCACTATGTAATGATTAAGGGGTCAATTTAACAGGATGAAGTGTCTATATAAATGTATATTCACCTGATTATAGGGCTCCTAGCTATTTAAAATAAATGTTAATGGATTTAAATGGAGACAGACTCCTATACAATAATAATGGAGGATTCAAAACCCCACTTTCAGCAATAGACAAATCAGACAGACAGAAGATCAGCCTGGAAACAATGAAGTTCATTGACACTGTAGACCAAATGGACCTAATGGATATCTACAGAATTTTTCATCCTACAGTTGCAGAATGCACATTCTTCTCACCAGTGCATGGAACATTCTCTAGGCCATAAAGCAAGTCTCAACAAATTCAATAAAATCAAAATCATACCATGCATCTTCTCTGACCACAATAGAATGAAGCTGGAACTCAGCAACCCAAGAGTCTCTAGAAGATATGCAAACACGTGGAGACTTAACAACATGCTCCTGGATGAACAGTGGCTCAGAGAAGAAATCAAAAGAGAAATCAAAAAACAGCTGAGGAACAGTTATTTTTTTTCATACTATTTGTTGAATCCTTTATATAGTATAGAGTTAGTCTTATGTGTATAAAGTTAATTGAAAATAGATCTTAGTAAAAAATAAAAATGTGGTGGACGGTATTGTGGCATAGCGGGTAAAGCCGCTGCCTGCAGTGCTGGCATCTCGTATAGGTGCCAGTTCGAGTCCTGGCTGCTCTACTTCCATTCCAGTTCTATGCTATGGCCTGGGAAAGCAGTAGAAGATGGCCCAAGTCCTTGGGCCCCTACACCCACTTGGGAGACCCGGAAAAAGCTCCTGGCTCCTGGTTCCTGGCTTCGGATTGGCGCAGCTCCTGCTGTTGTGGCCATTTGGGGAGTAAAGCAGCAGATGGAAGACCTTTCTCTCTCTGTCTCTGTCTCTCTGTAACTCTGTCTTTCAAGTAAATAAATAAATCTTTTTTAAAAAATCAGAAGGGGAGGGGCCAGCACTATGGCACAGTAGGTTAATCCTCCACTTGTGACACCAGCATCCCATTTGGGCACTGGCTCTAGTTCTGGCTGCTCTTTCAGTCCAGCTCTCTGCTATGGCCTGGGAAAGTAGAAGAAGATGGCCCAAGTCCTGGGGCCCCTGAACCTATGTGGGAGACTCAGAAGAAGCTCCTGGCTCCTGGCTTTGGATCGGCACCACTCCAGCCGTTGCGGCCATTTGGGGAGTGAACAAACAGAAGGAAGAACTTTCTCTCTGTCTCTCCCTCTCACCGTCTGTAACTATACCTCTCAAATAAATAAATAAAATCTTTTTTTTTTTTTTAAAAAAAGGGGTGGAATGGGAGAGGTAGGAGGAAGAAGGGTGGGAGTATGATTGGGAGGGCAAGTATGGTGGGAAAAATCACTATGTTCCTAATGTTGTTTTTACAAAATGCATGAAGTTTGTATACCTTAAGTAAAAGGTTTCTGGGGCAAAAAGGTGACTGAAATATGAACATTGAAGGAGGTATACACCTTCTCTCTACTAAGCTGGAATATTTACAATAAAAATGTCTCAGTTGGGTCTTGGTGTATTCCACTTGATTCTGTCCATTTAAATAGCCAGCCAAAAACACTCAGTCTGCACAAAGGAAGACAAATGTGTGAGAACTAACAATGGGAAAGATATTAATTAGCTATTGCTGCAGCAATGCCACATAACAAACAACCCCAATACTGCAATGACTTGCAAAAACAAACATTTATTTTATTCACTTGGGGATTACAGGTCGGCTGTAATTCACATTATCTCATTAGGTGCTGGCTAGGCCAAACTGGGCTAGGCTCGACTCCAGGCCTTGGGTTGGGTTCAGGCCTATTCCATGAGGACCTATTCCATGAGGATTCTTTATTCTGGATCCAACAGCAACACAGAGCATGTTCATGTTCTGCTCTTGGGAGATGACAGAAGTACAGAGGAGCAAGTGGAGACACCAGATGTCTCATAAGGCATTGGCTCAAGACTGGCACACTGTCACTTCTGCCCACATTTTTTTAAATTAATTAATTTATTTATTTGAAAAGCAGAGTTACAGAGAGGCAGAGGCAGAGACAGAGAGAGAGAGAGGTCTTCCATCTGCTGGTTCACTCCCCAAATGGCCGCAAATTCTGGAGCTGGGCAGATCTGAAGGCAGGAGCCAGGAGCCTCTTCCAGGTCTCCCATACAGAGGCAGCGGCCCAAAGCATCTTCTACTGCTTTCTCAGGCCAAAGCAAAGAGCTGGATCGGAAGTGGAGCAGCTGGGACTCGAACCAGTGCCCATGTGGGATTCTGGTGCTGCAGGCAGTGGCTTTACCTGCTGTACTACAGCATTGACCCACTTCTGCTCACATTCTATTAGCTTAAGCAAGTCATATGGCCAAGCCTGATGTCAATATGATGTGGAAATATAATCTGCTTAATCTTATGGGAGCTGATTCAAAGCCCTGCAACAAAGGACACGTGAGTAATTCCAACATAGGGAGGGACTGGAGAATAAGGGAATGATAAGCATGGGCAAGCAAGCACAGGCAGCCAACCGCAGAAGCTGGTCTGGTTGTCCGTGAGACTGCAATGGCTCCCTGACTGTTGTTTTAAAAGAATAAGCCACAACATCATGTAACTAACAACACAGGCCATGCGTTGGTGCAGCATTGTGCTATTTTGATATGTAATCCTCTATAAAATACAAAATCTACTTTATGATAATATAATAAAGGTAAAGATTTTACAAGCACAAGAGCTTTAAAAATTATGGTTCCCATGGCAAATATAACATAGCCTTTTGTGCCCATATACTGTAAAGACAGTAGAAGTCCTAACTATAAACAGTAATGGAAAATCATGCATATTCAGAGAAGTGGGTGGTAAAAGAGTTATGAGCTCAGTTAGAAAAATTTCTTTGGGGATTTTGTCTTATGGACGAATCCTCGAGTAATATACAAGATAACACAACTGAATGTTTAATAATGACTGGATAAAGTAATTTTTTTTACTCAAAAAGGCTGCAATGTTTTAATGCATATAAAATGAAACACATTTACTTGTTTACTTAGATAGATTATGGACAATGATATTTTATTCCTGTGTTTTTGTTTCAGAGTTCCATAGTTTCTCGAAACAGATGACTCTTTGTTGGAATCTACTTTTTCGTGAATGAGTTGGCTTCATTAGCCTGACAAACTGATATTTTTTCCCCTGTTTACTTTTTGACTCCTCAAAGCCTCTAATGATCATCTGTTTCCATCTAAACATTTGTTTACCT